>NW_026623311.1:2448663-2459170 GCF_030028575.1 Malurus melanocephalus
CCCCCCCGCCACACTCACACACACTCCCTCCCAGTACTTAGCAAGATCAGTTGGGTGGGTGTAGGTTCTATTGTCTTTACCAATCACCCAGCAATCAAAAGGATGACCTGGCAATCAGTGTATCCCAGCAACAAAATGGGAAAGAAAAATTCCCCAAAAAAGGAAACAAAAGGAGAATCCTTAACCCACAACAAGAAGGTAGCTCACCATAGTGGTTTATGCWCGTCTGGATATTATTCAGTACTTTTCTCATTTGTTAAGCAAACTGTTCCAATGCATCATGGTATTTTACAATATTCAAAGCACCAGCAAGCAAAAGCTTAAAAGAGAGGTGCACATTTATGCTTCTTTAAGCAGTAAATACCTTAACAGAGCTTCACAAGCAGCAAGACAGTCCATCAATAAGAAGAATCCAGTGGGTCTATAAAATGTAAAGAGACAACGTCAAGAATTCATTGAATTTCAGTTTTAGTGGTTAAAAGAGGGTTCTGAAGTAGCATCACAGCACACTTCATGTATCTTCCCTAGTCATCTTCTTTTGAGGGGGTTTGGAGAGGAGTTAGTTAGACATTAGGTCCATTTTACATGGACAGTTAGTGTGACCTGTAGAATTGTCTTTATGCTCTTCCATACTGGAGAGTGCTAGATACAGCTGGTATCTAGCAGCTGCCCTCTTCCATTACTTGGGCCATATTTCATGCATTCATGCAGTTCGGGATACTTCTCTTTGGCTCTGTACAGCAGAAATTTCCTATGTTATGTATTAGGATAGCAACTGTGGAGCTGCACAACTCCACAAAGTAAATGATACATTCCCAAATGCAGTTCACTGTGATGGCCTTTCTTCTACTATATAATACACTGTGTCAAGCTTGAACAATAAAATTCAACTGTAAATGGTGGACAAATTAGCATTATTGTGCCCAGTGTAAGAGAAGACTTAGGAGGAGTCTCAGGAACCAATACCAGTACAATAATAAAGGTATGAAATACATTACATGACAATGAAGATTTTCGGTAATTTCATGAATTATCAGTTGTACTGTATGTGATTAGTAGTGCCAGTGTGCACAGAAAAAAAGATTGGTAACCACAGATGACCTAAAGCTGATCTGAAAACCTGAGCTAAATTTAGTGATTTTGTAAGATCAGTAACAGGAGCCAGCACCTTACAAAGCAAATGCTTGTAAGAGCCTTATTGTAATGTCTTTCTGCATTTTCTGTGGTAAAAATCTCCTAGGGAAATGCTCAATAGTCTGTATTATGTTTTCAGGCTTCTGAGAATCTGTCGATGGCAAAGGCATTTTTTTCCATTATGTCACAGCAGATATTAATGAGAACAAAGGCTTCAGCAAACATTTGTCACTGTCAGCTGTTGTTTTGAAGGAATGCAGAGGTGGAATAGCAGCAGGAATACAAGGGCAGGGCTGAGTTCCTTGGAAGTGTATGACTGTATAGTATGGAAAGTATGAAATTCAGTCAAGTGCTTAGAAAAGTGATTGAACCTGTTGCACTAGAGCCCTACTGAGATCAAAATATTCATAGCAGAATTGAAACTGAGTAATACATGAAACTGAGTAATACACTATGCTATTTCAGACACAGGAATCCTAAGTGTGTCATAAAATGGTGATTTATACTAACTCTGTGTATTCAGAACTAAAGGAAAAATACACAGGTCTTTTAAATATACTTTTTTAATATGAAAATCCATCTAATTTTTAATCCTGCAGTGTAACCATATTGAAAAATATCTCATTGCCCATCTTGTTTGTCAGACCATATTTTGAGATTTCAGTGCTGAAGTGAAATGGAAACAGGAGAAGACTGTAGACTTTGACACCATGCCAGAAAAGGATTTGGTTTATTATTAAATGCCACTCAAACAGATCTTGAATAGTTAGGTATTAATGTTACCTCTTTGGAAAGAACACTTTCTATTAGGTGGACTAAACAAATAGGTCCATAAGCTTTATACTTACATATCTTTAGTCCGCTGCAGTCTCCTCCTGCCCTTTTTTGCAGAACAATTAAGCATCATCCTTGTAATGATTCTCCCTCTGTTTTCACTTCAGCAACCCATGTGCTAATAGCGAGAAGGTGGGAAWCTTGTGTGGCTTCAATGACTTGAGTATTCTGTTTCTTGTACTTAACACCCTGCTGTCATGTTTGAGTGAGAGTTAGAATGTAAGTTTTGAAATTAATTCTATACCAGGCTTTATACCTTCATATGTTGTCTTCCTAGCTAGCTTTTATTTCTGAAACAAACAGGGTTTTTTAAACTTTGCTCCTAAACATCTCAAATACCTCCTGAGTACTATGAACCATTCTTAACCTTTCTACTTTGCACTTTTTTTTATGATTTTGTGGTATTGGATGCTTTGTATAGTGTCCCATCACAGGAAAAAAAAAAAAAGTTGTTTTCTAAATGTGGAGGTGCTTGTATGGATTTTTTTTTAGGGGGGGGAGATGGTTGGTTTGGGGCAGGATGAATGGTGGGATGGAGTTCTTTGCCTGTCAGGCTCTGGTAAGCTCGGGCCCATGTATATTTGCTTTATGAGTTCATGTATACTACTTCATGGTTAAGCTGAAATATGGCTGTGTTTACTTTGCACTTAACCCATTGTGTTCATCTTTTTTTAATCTCAGATAATCATTGTTGTGTATCATAAGAAGCTTCTTTCAAAGCTTCTATTTTCTGTTGGCCAAATATTTCTTTCAATTTTGTGAGCCTTTTCTGATACCCATTGATATTTTGCATCAGGGTGACTCAAAAATGATTTCTCTTGAATGGTCGGCTTTTATTTTAACCAATTTCTGTCCAGAAGTACCATCTTGAAACTTCTTTGGAAAACTGCACATATTAGTCATGCAACCCTAATATTTTTTTACAGGGTGTAGAAGGGTATGGTATTAGGTATA
This sequence comes from Malurus melanocephalus, assembly GCF_030028575.1. Lineage (NCBI taxonomy): Eukaryota > Metazoa > Chordata > Aves > Passeriformes > Maluridae > Malurus > Malurus melanocephalus. Next base: position 2,451,586 of record NW_026623311.1, read on the forward strand.
AAAATGTTGTGGAATGGTGTTGTGAAAGTATTGTAGAACTTTTATAGTAGTGTTATAGATGCATGAGTTTGCATTTCCTGAGATACAGAGCCCTTTACTGTTCTCAAAAAATTTTGGACAGGGAGTCCATGACAATGGTTTTAAATTCTTCATGAGTGTTTGTTTTGCTTTTCATACTGGGGTTATTCTGTTATGCCCCTAAATTGTGCTACTTTTGGCAAGTTAGCTTAATTTTTTCAGTATTTTAATGGTCCTGTGAATTTGTGATAAAGTCTTCTCCTGGATAGCCCTGTCTGAACAGTCATATCTTCCCATGCTGAAGGGTCTTGAACTTGTTAGTTTCTTCTGTGAGAATACAGGTGTGTGACTGGGCATGATGCATGTTGGGATGTCTGATGATGCCTATTCCTGTCCACACTCTTCCACTGCAGGAAGCTGAGCTGCTCTGGAGGCAGTTCCTGGGTGGCCACAGCTTACATCAGAGAATCAGTTTCAGAGTTGTTGGGTTTTGGTGTTTGGATTTCTTTTCCCTTTACTAGAATTGCCATAGTTTTGAGAACATTTTTAGGAGAGAATGGCTAGGATGGTAGTCTCAGTAGCTAGTACAACACTGTCATTCTTGCCTCAAGACAAGAGTTTTCAGTATAATCAAGCTTTCTCAAGCTAATCTGAAGTTTATTTGTTACATTAGTTTCTTTTTTTTTGTATGTTGCAAGCAGTTAACAATATGCACATTATAATAATTCTAAAATTGCTCATTTGAATTCAAGAGCCTCATAAAACTGAATGTATTATATGGTAAATAAAGGCACTTAGAAGACTAAAGGCAAATTGTGTAGTCTCATATCTTCTTCAAGTTTTATTGAAGATGCAGCATCCTCAAATGAAAATAATCTTGATGACATTTATATCAGACATGCTTGATGTTCTTACTCAAATTTTATGTTAGTGTAGAATCTGCCATGTCTTATGTCAGTACCACATTGCCTGACAATGCCTCTCTACCTGTATTTYCTTAACCGTATCCAAGTTTACCATTGTATCAAGTTTAGCTTTTACTTCATTCTCAATGCTAATTAGACTTAAGTATTTAGTTCATATATTCTTAACAACATGCTGGGTCAACACTGATACTAATTTTAGATACTTCTTTTTAAACTTTTTGTGTCATTTTAAGAGGAAGCTTAGTGGTAGCTGATCTAGTTTAATTATATGAAACAAGATACCTTTATCCTGTTTTTTCAATATGGTGAACATGTTCATCAACTATTTTATACAGTCTTCAGAAGATTACAAAAAACTGGAGCATCAAACATTTATTAAGATTCAGTTCAACTCCATTTCTTTAGTTTTTAAAATTAATTTTATTGTAAATTATACAGGACTGTTCATACACACTGACAGATGATCTCAAACCTAACCTCAAATGTTATTTTTCTGTGTGGATAATGCTAAGAAAAAGAAAATGCTAGCCACCTGCCTTCACTACGTTCTGGACTCATTCAAGCCCTAAAGGCCACTGATTGCTCTACGTCACTCTTTTGTTTTTCCCTAATAATCTGAATTAAAATCCATAACAGGGGTTACTTACCATACTAAAATATTAGCCCCTTATCAGTCCAGATTTCTTTTTATCATATTGTAGAGCACTCCAAGGCTTTTGTGAAACACAGTCCATCTACCCTTCTCCTGTCCTCATGGGCCACCAATGGAGCTATTTTTGTTATTAAAGCTAGTACTTATCTAGAAGGGTGGTCAAATTAAGGCTTAAGGGGTAGGTTAGGCACTTGCTGCTCCTGAGCACAGCCTTCATTTTACCATTAAGAACCATCAGATGCTTTCCAATAACCTGTGTGTTTCAAGTCTATTTTCTCTTGTTCAAAACCTAGTGCTACTAGTTGTCTACTTGCCTTTTCCTAACCCTAACCATAGACCAAACCCTGACTCTAACCCCCACTCTAATTCCATGGAACAAGAAGAACAATGTATTTAAATTTTATTTCACCTGTCCATGAGCTGATGGTGAAGTTAGAGTAACCCATACGTGAGGCATGCAAGCCTTCATCTGACTTTAACCCTACCCAAAAACCTCTGTATAGGCACTGACCTAACTGAGCAAAAATAAATATAAACTATAGGCTTCTGTTGACAGGAGACTTCCACTTTAGACAGAAGTGCATGAGCAAGTGCAGAAAGGTGGGTCAGTTTCCACATCCTTCAGCTTGGCCACTTTTCTGTTTAGACTACCAATGGCTAACTTGTGATTACAGTAAGGTTGTGAAAGGCTGAGCTACACATTGGGTAGTCCATGGAGTGATATGGGTGTGATCTAAAAGAATCTGTGAGGAATAGTTTATTTGAGCCCCAGTCTCCCCATTGTCTCTATATGGAGTTGTGGGGAGTATATGGAGTTGTTTTACTCTCACAAGAGTAAGTGAACTCCAGTTACCTGTGTACGTGGCATGAGCTGCAGGACTTCCATGAGGGTAAGTTTCTTTAGCTAATGCCAAGACTTTGGCTTGGAACATCAGAAACTGTAAATATGACATGTTATAAACACATATTATAGTGTTGGCTTTTGCAAATATTAAAATGAGTGCTATGTGTGATGTTAAACACAAATTATAGTGTTAATTCTCACAGAGATTAAAGGTAGATGCTATGTGTTGTGCATCATGATATAATGTTGTCTTATTTGTAGAAGTTTAGTTATGTAGACATAGTTGTAAAAATTATCACTGTTTTTCTTTTATAACTCAGATATAGTTATAGAATATTTGTGGTTAAACTAAAATATTGTGATTTGTGACTTAAACATTTCCATAAATGGTATTTTTTTTATATTATAGCAAAACTATCCAAAAACTGCAAAGAAAGTCACCAAAAAAACCCTGAATGGGGCCCTGATGGCAATGTTCCTTAAACAYAAGAAGCAGCTCAAGAGCTGGGGAAAAGAATGCATGCATTCACAAAGATGCTTAGCACTTTTGGGGTGGGGAGGCCATCGCCCCAGGGCTATCAGCTACCAGACCAGCACRGACCCTGAAAGCGAAAGGGTSGGGGTGGAAGGAACAGAGGCTTTGGGGAAAAGTATCTAGTCAAGAGAACTTGTAAAAACATCCATTGTTTGTGGCAAAAGGAGTCTGGCTGATGAGWCCGCTTAACCTTCAGACAACCATACCTGCAATGGACAGGCCARGGGTGTTGTGACCCATCAGGGGCCCCTGCTATGGACACTTCCTATCGACAATGACCATCTGCTGAAACTACGGAACAGGAGTCACACATACACGACCCCAGGGGCCTAAATATCATCACTACTCATGCTGTAAAAAAGGCGTATCCATGTTAAAACAGTCACTAGACAAGTTTAAATATGCAAAAATGTCTATGAATAGGCATTAGGCTGATGTAACACAGAATGTGTTTAAAGAAGTTCCTGTCAATACCAGGCGTGCCTCTGGCAGATCGCCAAGCACCCGACGCCGTCTCCTTTTGCTTTTATGTACCCTATTTTCATTTATTAAAACCCTTTAAATTTCAACAAGAAAGTGAATCTTGTTTTTCACATGACGTATTTACAGATTCTGATTTAGAATGGGAAAACTGAGAAACTATGKGTCTCGTCCCACTGGGAAAAGAGGGAGTCGGGGARSATTCTTTTCATAGATTTCTTGGACAAAAAATAAAGCGCAAATGCAGCAATATTATATCTGAGAGCTGTTTATTGATAAAGAAGGGTAAGTGCTCCTACTGATTCCTACCAAGGGGGACAGAAAGGGGGAAAAGAGGGAAAAAGAGAAATGGAGAGACAGAATAACAGACCGGTTGTTACTGCTGTACCCCGGGTGCCCCGTCAGCGTCAGCTCGGCAGAAGGAGCGTGTGTGCTGCGAGCTGTGAGGAGCCTGCGCGGCTCCTGAGGCGGCTGGGCGCRATTTACAAACAGCAGCGGCTGCGTGTCCCTATCACTGGCGGAGAACACGGTGCCGTGGCCACGGGCACACTCGTGGGATAGCTGCGGCAGCTGCAGGCAGGCTGGGGCTGCGGGCACTGCCGGACACACGGCTGAGGGCAGGCTGGGGCTGCGGGACCCACGATAGTAGCTGCTGCAGGCGGCAGCAGCTCTGTCGGGAGTACAGTAAACACGAGGTTGTCACAGTGTCGAGCTGCCTCGGGGAAGCGGCGAAACAGAGCACACGGACAGGACAGGTGCAGACAGAGAAGGCAGGACCACAGGGAGAAAAGRAAAGGAAAAGCGGGGGGAGGACAGCCAAGGTGATCCTCCAGSCAAGCCCCTGCTCCCTCCAAGAACCCCAAAGGAAAATGGACCCGTTGTGCCGCAGTTAGGTGCTTTTATATGTCTCGCCCTCCTATAGCGTGGTTTCCCGCGCATTTTTTTCCACGCATTGTTTTCCCGGGCATCCGGGCATCTGCCCCACCAGCAAGGAGGGAAGGACGCTTGCCGAGCAGTAGGGGAAGCTGTCTATCCCATGACTGGCCCCCAGGCAAAGCCTCCCAAGGGACAGAGCTCCCAGCACATAACATGTGTTGAGGCATGAATAAAAATCACATTGGTCTCTCTCACTATGTTATAAATTGTCTGGATTAAGTTTAGGGTTGGTGTTTGTAGAGGCTAAATTATGACACTGCATCTTAGTTCAGCTGAATATCTCCATAGAAATGGAAAGATGGAGATAGGATAAAAAATCCCCAAACTGCAGGCTGTCAGTGCTATGGAAAGTTGTTCCCTTYTGAGCCTTGCACTATTGGGCCTGAGTGCACATTTGAAAACATGGATGTGAGCCACTGATGTGGAAGAAAGAGTCTGTCATGACAACATTTGATGCTCTAGTTTGTTACCTACATTATGAATTTCTCCTATTGTGATAAATTGATCCTCAAGAGCCAATCAGAGGTTAGAAGCCAATTAACAATTTATTAATTAAAACATTAACAAACAGAACAGATACTAACCAGATACTAGTCAAAAACAGCGCTGGGCGGGCTAGGCGGGTGGCCTGCCACACCTAGGACATCAGCTAGGTGGGTCGCCCCCACCAACACCTAGACACCGCGTGGCACGTAGCCTGAGCCCCCCTTTTTTATACCCTCTCTGACATGGTGTTTCTAGAAGTTTCCAGAGATCCTGATTGGTCTGCGTCGTGTCTGCGTTGTGCTGTTATTGGGGGGGGGGTGGTCTTTTGCGGTTGCTATGATGACCATTGGTAGGCGGGGTTACGGGGAGGCAGGAGTCTTCTCTGCACGTTCGCAGTTCCCTTCCCCTCTCCCCTTAGATACATGAAGGTGTTACAAACTGTTTTAATAAAGCATGTGGCGATTTCATGAACCAACTTATCACAATTCCCCGCTCTCTTTATTTACCATTTGGTTCATAAAATCGCCTTAACACTTCTCTGCTCATAGCCAGTCCTGTTTCGATTTCTTTTTTTTTTTTTTTTTTTTTTGCCGAGGTATGATTTCAGATTTTGCTTTGGCTGGCATTAAATGCGCTGCTTCTAACCTTCCTTTAACTATAGTTATTAACTTATTGAATTTGCAGGGTTTTACAGGTACCAAATCACATAGGTAAGCAGTGAAGTTGGGAGATCCAGATACAATTTTTGTCTGAATAACCTTCTGGTCTTCTCACCTACTCAATGTCCACTTAAACGGCTGATATGGGTGCGTGGATATGGAATTGTTACACGTTATAGAGCAGGCTATTATCAATAACACATAATACACTTGCAAGGTTCGAGTGGAGGACCTCATTGCTTTGGATGTTTTAATTAAAATTGATTTGTTTCCCAATTTAGGTGGCAAACACCCCAGTTCACTCCTCTCTATGGAAAGGGAGCTCAGAGTCATAGTCTCAGGTTCTCTTTTCATGTTTGCTTCTCTTCTGCCCCACCTGTCGACCGGGTTGCCTCCGATCACAGAGACATTCACGGCAGCAAGAGGATTCTCCGGAGAGCCGCCCGTGGGTTTCCACACGCTGTTCCCAGCGGGTCTTGTAACTGTTAACTGCTTCTCCTGCACAGGGCGAGCAGGCAGGCTCGACTCTGCATTCGCTCCTGACAAGTTCTGCCAACAAGGGTTTGGGCTCATCAGAGTGACAGCMGTACAAATTGGGGTGGATGCCATGGGCCAAAATCTCCCACCATTCTTTGGATTCATATCCCAATCTGCCCATGTTAAGTGCCAATTGTGAAATTTGCATGATTTCAGCCTTCTCGGCTTTACAGCAGGGGAGGTAAATCCCTGAAGGAGGCCGCCCCCGCATGCAATGGATCCATCACTCTTACCTGTACACCTTGCAAATAAAACGCACAAAAAGCTAACAATTACAGCCAACATTATCACATCTAACCATATAGTTCCGAACATGGTTAAAATTATATTCTGATCCATAATCAGGTTCCTTCAAACAAATATTAACAGGATTCACACAGGGTATTGCAAACTTATTACTTYTTAAGTCTTATCTTTAAGTCCTCAGGCCGTTGGGATGGGATGACCTGCCACGTCGGGTCTCGAGTGAGTTTCTTCACACGGCTGGCATGAGTCCACCCTCTTTCAGCGGTCCGCACTGCAGACTCAGTAGTAAGCAATACAACATATGGTCCCTCCCATTGAGGGGTTAATATGTTTTCTTTCCAAGATTTTATTAATACTTCGTCTCCCACCCGGAATTTATGTATTGTCATCCATAGGGGAGGCCTTTGAACTACCAATCCTTTTTTGCGAAGTTTTTCCCTTTGATTAGTTAGCTGAGTAATATAAACCTGTAAATGGGTATCAGATATTTTAGGGTGGTCTGCAGGATTTCTACATCAAAAGGCGTTCCATACAACATTTCAAATGGTGATACTCTGATGTCTGTGCGGGGTTGTGTTCTAATGTTTAGCAAAGCCAATGGTAAGCACTYTAATAGGTACCTTAAAAGGTTCCCCCTTTGCTCCAATTACTTGTATTGTGTCCTTACAAATTTTGCAACCTAGTGGCAAGGATTGAATGGTTGATCATTCTGCCCCTGAGTCCACGAGGAACTCAAATTCCTGTTGCTGGGGTCCTACTTTCAATTTTATCAAGAGCTCATTGAACTTATGTGACCCCAGCAAATAGAGCCCCTGACACCCCTAATCCTCAGCAAACAGTTTTTCATCTGCTATTCTTTGCCTGCAACTCTTTTTCAAATGTCCCTTTTTCTGGCAGTAATAACAGACCACATTGTTTCCCAAGGACTGTTGTTCTGGTTGTGTACCCGAATTTGGTCTTTCTTTTCTGCCCTGTACTGCCACCACCATCATTCTAACCTGTTYCTTATAACTTTCGTCATCCCTTCTTACATATACCCTCTGTGCTTCTCTTAATAATTCATCCAGCCCTCTGTTTTGCCARTCGTCTAGTTTTTCTAATTTCCTTCGGATATCAGGCCAYCCCCGAGACACAAACTGAAATTTTAAGAGGGTTTGGCCCACCGGGCTGTCAGGATCTACCCCAGAATACAACTGCAAATTTCTTCTTAATCTTTCCAACCAGGTGGTAGGGTCCTCATCCTTCTTTTGACTATCATTAAAGGCT
>NW_026623311.1:2459786-2506839 GCF_030028575.1 Malurus melanocephalus
TTTTTTTTTAGCACAAACACCCCTGCTCCTTCTGTGTTAGGGAGCCAGAGAGCAGCATAATCACTCTCCTCTTGTATGAAGGGGTTTTTACTGTTTACCCAAACATTTAAAGCTTGGCACACAGATTCTTCATCTGACCCAAATATGGGCCAATACAAAAAATCCGACTTGATTTTCTTCCCCCCCCAAACCAGCATACAGTAATTTATCATTTTAATGTTACTTTTCCCTTTGGTCTGAGGGTCATCAGCCCAATGTATGAGCTGCTGTCCCAACGGACTGTCGGGAGGGATGTCTGGGAGCTTCATTTGGGGCTTCCTTCCCATGGATGTAGAGGGCTTGCTTTCCCTCTGTCCCATCTTCCAGAGTGTCTTCAGCGGGGGAAATGAGTATCACACTCACAAGCACTATCCTTCCCGGTCGTGGTCTAATCCCACACAGGGGAATAGGGATTGCACCACCGCGGACGTCCCACACACACACAGACAGGCAAGCCGTCTCCRCGAACGAGCTAGYGAGCCTCGGCGCTCRCAGCCCCACCCCGCGGACGTCTCTCACACGCACACGAGCCACCTCTCCGCGGGCATGTGAGTCTGACYGTCTCACAGCCTCTCCGCGGGCGTCTCTCACACGCACACTTGTAGRGGCACCGGCCCTACCCGGCGTCTCAAAATTTAGACTTGTAGGGGCTCTAACCCTACCCGGTGTCTGGGAGTTTTGCGTGGGGCTCCCTTTCCACGGGTCCAGAGGCTGTGTGGAGGGCTTAGGGTTCCCCCGAGCCGCCTCTCCGTGAGCGGTTCCCCGTCGCCTGTCCAGGGGCCAGTCAATACAACTTCAACTCCCTTTACACACCTCTGAAACCCACCTCCCTCCAGACGGGGAATTTTAGAGAGGTCTCGTACAAACGGGGGGGTGAGCCTACCTCTCAGGGAACCCTTTACCCCAATGTACTCACGCGTCCTGGGAGTCGTCCGGAGTTTTGTGCACAAAAATGTTATGGAGGTMTAAAATCCCTTGACTAGTATCTGAATTTAGGTTCGTCGGGTAGGGGCGCTGGTGAAGTGCCCTCTCCGGGCCGTCAAATAAAGACGGGGCGTGCCTCCCTTTGAGGGACTCCACGAGAAGATCCCTATCCGAGACACGGCACCAAATTGTGATAAATTGATCCTCAAGAGCCAATCAGAGGTTAGAAGCCAATTAACAATTTATTAATTAAAACATTAACAAACAGAACAGATACTAACCAGATACTAGTCAAAAACAGCACTGGGTGGGCTAGGTGGGTGGCCTGCCGCACCTAGGACACCAGCTAGGTGGGTCGCCCCCACCAACACCTAGACACCGCGCGGCACGTAGCCTGAGCCCCCCTTTTTATACCCTCTCTGACGTGGTGTTTCTAGAAGTTTCCAGAGATCCTGATTGGTCTGCGTCGTGTCTGCGTTGTGCTGTTATTGGGGGGGGAAGGGGGGGGGGTCTTTTGCGATTGCCATGAAGACCATTGGTAGGCGGGGTTACGGGGAGGCAGGAGTCTTGTCTGCACATTCACAGTTCCCTTCCCCTCCCCCCTCAGATACATGAAGGTGTTACAAACTGTTTTAATAAAGCATGTGGCGATTTCATGAACCAACTTATCACACTATTACAGTTAACATGCTTCTTGCTTCAAATGTAGTTTGCATGTATTGCCATGGTGAGGAAGCTTACCTGGCAGCCACCTTTTTGAAAAGGAAATACTGGATTTGCAGAAAGCCCCCCTGGTGCAGATCTAAGCTGTGCCACAGTTGGGGGCAGATTGTTTGGCTCACTGGTGACAAGGAACAGTGTGAAGGCCTGTGATGATTCAAAACATTAAATGAAATTATTCCTCTGTAAAATCCTCTGTGTTACTTATTAATATTTTATGAMGAGGTTGATTATGAGATTGTATGAGGTTTTGGGGACTAGTTAGCTGTCTTAAAAGCAACCCAAAATGCCCACATATGCCAGAAAATGTACTGTGCAATTGGCAACAAAAGGATAGTCTATGYAATTTTTTACTCTTTGGTATCATTCTTCCCGTCTTTCTGCTGTAATTATGTCAAAACTTCCCTGATGTTTCACATGCCACGTCCACAGGTAGCATTGCCTCACCTGCATGATCATGACCTCCAGTTTCCAGTGCAGCAATGCTCACCACCCCTTTGTGCAGCCTGATTTTGTGCTTTCAGGCTGGCTGGGCTTGGGAGAGGAAAGTGGTCAGAGAAAGAACATGGTACTACTGGAGCTGTACATTCTTTTTTTTGAGAATAGGTGGTAATGTTTATATGTTAATTCATAGTATCTGTTAATTATTAGTGTTTCAGTTTTGTGGGGCTTCTGGGTTTCGTTTTGGTTTTGGCTTAGTTTAGTTGGTTTTGTTATTAACTGTGCAAATGGATAGTTTGGTCAATTTGTGCTGGGAGAGCAAACTGAACATCAATCTGTGAGATGGTTCATTCCCACATGCAAGTACTCTATAGATATTGGGGATTGCTTTACAAGCAGGGTGAAGCCTATCTGCAGCTATGTTTAAGTCTTCAGTACTATAATGAATGGATAGCAATGGGATTTAATAATAGAATGGATTTATTGTGGTTAAATACAGCGTAAAGTGTAGCTGTGTCAAATAACTTTTGAGACTGCTGATTGAATAGCCCTTACTGCTGTCTTGTTGTAGCATACTTATTATCTAGGGGATGACGATCCACTTATGAATTAATGAGGGGAGTAAAATGAATACCAAGTTTTAAATAAGCATCAGCCCCACAGTTCCCTATTTTCTATAACTTATGTTGAAAATCATGCAGATAAGAATAATGCTAATACTGTTTGATTTAATGAGAAGAGAAACCTAATCAGTTTTTTTTTTTTCTTTGAACTGGAGGACAACTTGTAACCAGCAAAATTCTCTCATGCTTCCTTTCTTTGAAACTATGGGATTGTTTTCTGAAAGAAAAGTTGGTTCATTAAAAAAAAAAAGAGCAACATTCTCCCAAGGACTCCATAATTGAAAGTATGTTTACACACACACACACACACACACACACACACAGAGTGACAGACATCATACTCCTGTTTTTACCCTTTTTTTTTATTTTGACAATAGTTTCTTGTGTGAACTTTGGAAACTGTAGTGTGCAAAATGCACCCAAAAGTTAAATGCTATTTATGCCTAACTGAAAGAACAGAAGTGTTGAAAGTAGCAATATTTTTGGTTGGTGTCATAAATATTAAAATATTCTTTTTTCCTTTCACTATAGGTACTTCAAAAACTAGGAAAAGCAGATGAAACTAAAGATGAACAGTTTGAAGAATATGTTCAAAATTTCAAACGGCAAGAGGTCAGTCACTTTTTCAGTTTCTTTTCTAACTGTGTCTTAAGAATGCAGTGTATTTAACTTGCTGATTTTGAAGACGGTATTGCAGGGGAACAGGTAAGATTTTTTTTCTGGTGGGTACAAGATTTTGTTCTGCTATTTTGAACAGACAAAATAGTTGCATTTCTGCATGCAGAGGGATAAAATTTCGGCTGAGAATAAAAGGATGTATTGTAGTTATATGTAACATCATCATGCTTGAACCACTTGAGATCAGTGACCCCACCTTTTCACCAGTAATTGAGAATGGAACCCAACCCCAACTAAATGCAGCTTATTGGTTGCCTTCTCACAAAAAGGAGGAGTTTTTCCTTGTTTTTGTTTTGTGGATTACTTTCATCAGTACTGTATAATAATACTGTTTTTATCAGAAGTGAGTAGATAGGTTCAGATATCTGAATAGTTTCAGATTGCACATGTGTTGTAAAGTTCCATGTGGGTGCCATGGTGTCCATGCTGGTGGAGCATAACTAGGGAGCAGTACTCAATTACTCTTAGTGTTATAAACACAACATAGGAACACAAAGGTGCTTGCTCCCAAGTGTTTATAATTTACTTTCAATGCAATCCTAAATTCTAACCCCAAGTACTTGGTGCTTTGCTGGACAGACTTTTTGGCTCTGAGGTGATGATTTGCAATTTAATATTTAGTACCCTTCTAGTACAAATTAATGCCTACCATGAGCTGTGGTAATACCACCAGGAAAATAGTCTTGTTTTGTAAGTATGAACTGACGTGTCTGTCAGCTTTCTGAGCTGCTATTTAGAGCTCCTACAGAAGGGCACTGGAGAATGAGAATGACTTCCACACACTTTACACTATGTAAAATTTGGCTTATGTCAGTGTTTGCAATTTCTGCTCTGAAACAGTCCTATTCTACCACATACACTTTTCTCCTTTCTGTGTAAATACGAACCCTGCGTTCTGACTGCTAGAATGCTTATTAACCCTTTTGCGTCTTATGGTCACTAAACCTTTATTTTCCTCTCTCAGTGTAGAAAAGAGGGAAATTTCAAGAGCTACTGAACTTAACTGTTCCAAAGGAAAAAATACCGGGAATTAAAAGATTCTGTTTCTCTGAGAAAGCTAGTTCCTTCCTTCTGGAGGTCAGGAAGATGGTGGAATTTAATAGGCCTGAAGAAGCTTTGAAATCCTGCAGTGATGTTATATTTTCCCTTTTCTTCCCTTTCCACTTTTCCAAGTCTTCTTGATTTGACTTCTTGATTATCCGATGTTGTTGCTAATCCTTTCTGTCTGTATCTGAGCTGTTTGCACAGCTAGTAACTGTGTTTCTAGTAACTGTGAGGGGTCTTTTTTGTGTCGGAGCACATGGAGCATTCACATGAAGAAACAAAATTTGTAGGACTTTTTCGTATAGTTCAAAATCTGAGACAAAAAGGGGAAGGAGGGAAAAATTGCTTTTAAGTAAAATGATGTCTCATCTATTGGGTTTTTTCCTGTCCTTTGCCAACAATTTTCTGTAATGGTGATTTTAAGCTGAATGTCTTGCTTAGGGCTAAGGAGGATCTTAACATTATTTTTATTTTCTCCTTCTAYTTATAGAAGCAATACTAAACAGTCAAGGACTCTGCAGGAACTGCATGAAGCTAAATCTAGATGCAAATGTGAGCTGGGATTGACCAGAGAGGGAATTGAGAAGGCAGACTGCAAAGGCAACTACTACTGCAAATGATGGGCATATGCAGATTAGGCTATATTCACTGACACACCAAATGAAAGACTGTATATTTACTGAGCTAGTCACACAAGATTACTGTGCTTTCAAGGAGCTCTGCTGTGCTCAATTTTTTAAGCACAAGGGAAAAAACGCTGCAAAAGCAGTGTTCCTGCCATGTTCACTAATAAGAAGCATATAAATAGCTTTTCTAAGTTTTATCTATGCTTTGATCTACAATTTATTATCATTGCAAAGGTATGAAGCATTATAATGGGCATCTGAATTATCACTCATACTGATTAATGCTGTGCAGAACTGCTGTCTTCCGTGAACTCAGGCAGCCATCTCTTCTTGGTTTATGTTCAGTCCTGCTTTCAAGTTTGTTCTGCAGCTCTAGAGGCTTTATCCCTGTCCCAAGGTTCACAAAACTGTTGATGTGGGCCGTTCAGAAGGCTTGCAAGCAGAACTACCCCTGATAGAGGTTGTCCCATCTTTTTCAGTTCCCTCCAGGATTATTTGTCTCTGTGGTGATCACTGACCTAACAAGGCCATGGCACGGRCAGTCTGAGAGGAGGTCTAAGATTTACTTTGTTTCTTGCAATTTCACTTAGCAATGATTTTCTGTTTCCTGGCCACCTCAAGTACCCACAGTTCATTCTGAGGAACACTGCCACTTCTGTTTTCTCTTCGCAAGTTCTTTGCTGCAGCTGGTGCTTATGTGCTCTGGGGATCCTGGTAAGGTGAAAGTTATGAAAATGGTCTATTTATCTTGTTTCCCTGCTTACTGAGCTTGCAACACTTGAGAGGTCAGCTGACCTTAAGTATAGAATGATATTTTTATTACTATTCTTCAAAGACACTAAATGAGGACTCTCACTTCAGCCCACTGAACAGAGAAAGGAAAAGAGCACAGTGTTCACCATCCAGGAAACAGAAAATTGAAAACCTGAAATTTTTGCCTAAATAGCAGATCAGATGGTGGGCAAACTCAGCAGAAGGCTATGTGTAAGGGAACGTGTAGCAGATATATCTGGAGGAAAAGGTCATTCCCCAGTCATCCCTTCCCATCTCTTTCTGAATACAGTTGAGTAAAAACCTCTTCTGGACTTGACAACTCAGAGCTGAATTACCCAGATGAATCACCATGGAGAAACTGAGTCATCCCATGTCCAGAGAGAAGAGACCACGGTTGCTTTGCAGAACCTCAGGACTTTCTCTATCAAAACCATTTAGCTGCTGCAGCTGATGCCAACAGTAAAAACATTTAGATTTTAACCAGTGAATACAGCTGTTTCTCATCTTCCACTTCAGTTGTAAACTGAAAATTACCACTTTAAATCAAAGCTTGTGGAACAAACAAAACATATAAACTTATATATGACAATATGATGCAGATTTTCATTGCATTGCAAGAAATTTCTTGAGATTTAAACATTCATCTCTGCAAAGCTACTTGTGAATATGCTCAGCCTCTTAATTGACTCTGAAGTTCAGAATGATGGGGAAGAAGAGAATTTCCACATAATTCTCTCAACTATGAATTTCTCATCAAAGGCCATGAGGATTTACATGAAATTTCATCTGTATTCTGTTTTTCAAGCAATTGCATCTTAAACAATCTTTTTTTTTACAGGAAGTACAGTAGCAATTACCTTTATCCCCATGTATATTTTAATGACTCACAGTCATTAAAAGWCACACTTTTATTGTTCTAAGAGCAATATTTTATTTCTTGTATATGCATATTTACCTCTCTTTATTTTTCTGCATGTAGTTATGAGACTTCTTTTACTTATMAGACTACAGTTAAAATATATTTTATTGCTTAAACCCATAAACATTATGTACTGTATATGTACACATAGGAGATACAACACTTGCTACTACAAAAGCAGCTTCCCATGGCATGTTATCAGAAGAAAAAGCAAAATGTCAAGTGCAGTTGTTGCTAGTTCATAGAATTAGGTGAAAATGAAGAGCCTTCTCTTACTGTTGTTGAGTGATCAGAACCTGCTTCTGTGGACTGTTTTACTCAATGTGCACCTCATACTAAGAGCTGCTCATTGGTTGTAATGGTTAGGGATCCTGAAAAGGCTTATCCTATCCAAATCTTCTTTGTCACAAGCATGCTCAGCTGCCTTAAAAGTTGCTTTGAGACAATTAACATTTGTTGACGTGCTCTTTTTTGCATCAGCTGTGACACAGATTTTTTAAAACCTCTTCATGAATTAAGATACCCAAGATGAGATTCACCACCTAGACATAGGCACCAGATGTGTCCCACAGTGTCCCACCTGGCCTCCAGATGTTACTGCAGATGGAGACATATGGTTTTGACCACTGTCCTGTATAAAACCTGCTGCCTTGAGTGACATCTCCAACTGCAACAGATGTGTTTGGGCAGCTGAACCCTGTGCTGTGCTTAGAGAGTGATCCAATACCAGATTGCAACACCTGAATGTGGATGTCTGTGTTTCCAGGAACTGAGTGTTCCCTGGTGCTTGTGCTGAACTGAGCAGCAGGGTCTAGAGAGCAAGGCAGAAGCAGATTCCCAGGGGCGTCTGTGGGCATTAATGTCTCTGTTCAGCCCTATCTGGGTCCCCTAATACTGCACATGGACACAGGAGTCCCATTTTAGCTCAGCCCCTGTCCTAAGTTACATCATGGATTCATTCCCATGCCTAGGGAACCCATGTTTCAGCTAACAGGAATAATGGCTAAGCCAAATAGGATAATGGGTAAGCCAAATACATGCTATGCAATGTACAAATGTACAGTATATTTTGGGATAATGGGAGGGATTTCTCTGCTAATTCCCATTCCATCCTGAAATGTGTGTTTAATTATTATCCTATGTCTTAAGGGCTATTTTTCCCAAGACAAGAAGAAATACAGTGTACAATTAAATCTCATCTCAACCTCATTAATTTTCAGTCAGGCAGGATACCCAAGAAGGTGAGGCCTTGTGTTTTATGCTACAAAATTATCTCTGCATGGACAGCCCAGATGCATTTCAACTGATTCCTCATTAAAAAAGAGAGAGACTGTCTGATGCAATGTTTTTCTTCTTTGATTCTGACCATTGATTGCTCCAAATCCAGAGTGCAAACCATTGTCGCACTTGCGAGTATTGATGGCCCCTTAAACATAAAGTATTATGCCTCTGCACCTTTAGAAACTGTACTAATTGTTTTCTCCCTAGTGCAGTTGAAAGTTCAAAGTTATTTGTGATTGTTTTTAAAGGAGACTGGTATATGTTCCTTCAGGACCCCTTTGGGATAGCTGACCATGGGGATAGTTGACATAGCCCAGCTCTGAGATTTAACACACGGCCTGGACATGAAGCAGATCACTACAAATAGTTCTGGACAGTTTTCTACCAGATCTGTTAATGCATAGCTTTTATACTTTATTCACGAATGTAGTTATAGGTATGCAGCTATAGGGGTAAACAGAGGCACAAGTAGATGTTCAGAAAGTCTAACTCAGCATCAAATGTGTATAGATTATTTCTAGCCATAGACTTGTAGATTCTTGCTTTCTTTTCAGATCCCAAACTTTCATTAAAACTGTTAATCTGGGCCTTTGAGGCCATGAGTATACTTGAAGGGTAGCAAACTAAGTGTGAAGGTAGAATGCTTAGGGARTGGGAGGTTTGGTTATGAGGCAAGGCTGGAATTTCGCTTAAGGTGAGTGCCACATATTTTCTGTTCAGTCCTCATTTGAAAGAGAAATCAATGTTTAGTAAAAGGGTTGGTTGAGTGTCTCTGCAGGCACAAAGCTTTCTCATCTGCCTACTCAGAGTCGCTACTAACATGAGTTAAAGCTCCCTGGTTCTTGSCTTTAGAGGTTTATTGGGTTCTTTTTATTACTCCAAACCATCCGAGAAGCCTGTTTCATTTGATGCAGTTTACTTAATCACTAGAACAACAAAATTGTTACTTTTGAGCCTTCTTATTGGCTGGGCCACAAATTTGGTGCACTCCTGGAAGATACGGTTATGACTGACACCTCTGTGTTTCCAGAGAAGGTTGCAAACCAAATTTTTTCAAGTAGTGCACTAGACAAGTATTTCAAAACTCAAATTTCTTAGAGCTTAGGAAGAGAAAAAAGAAATCTATTCCTTTAGGAAAAAGATTCCAAAATCTGGGAGACAATTCTAGGGACTGATAAGTGGTAAAATAGGGTACTCTCGTAAGCAGATAGATTTCTTATTGAATTACAGATTTGTCCAAGCGACCTCTTATTTTGTAAAGCTTCTCTTAATGTAATGTAATGTATTTTCATTCTTACTACAGAGTTCCCTAAAGATCTGCCAGTAAATAGTACCTWAAGTGTTTTTGAACAAAGGGACAGCACTGCTCAACACTGCAACAAGTAACAGCACTTTACAATAAAGAATGTCCTCCAGGATACAGAAAATGCTTTCTTTCCAGCTATTTCCCTGATGTCTCAGCAGTGGAATGACAAAATTCCAGTATTAGAGCTGAATTAATAATTGCCTTTTTTCTACTACTATTATTATTTTTTATTTTATTTATCATTATTACATTATTGTTATTATTATTTGTTATTTATTATCCTGTGCTCCAGGTTCAATATTTTCAATGCTCTTGCCTCTCACTAAATTGGAGTGATATATTTGGGTTTTGTATATCATTCATGCGCTGACTATCATGGAAGATTKTATTGTGTTTACATCCTGTATGTGACATGATAGAAAAATCAAACTCTTCTGTTCTGACTGGAAAACTGTAAATTAATGATTCCTGGCAAACAGGTCATTCAATTACAACTTTTATGGAGGCATGGTCGTCYTTCATTTCTGAGTAGTTGCAACATTTTCTTTATTTTTATCAGGAAGCAAAAGTGATAAGACAAAAACCATGGGTTTTTACAGTTTTCATCATTAAATCTTTTAGGTCTCATCAGCCTCACAGCCAACAGTGCTGTGGCTCTCTCCTTCTTAATTCCAGTGCTAAGATATATTTAAATGCTGTGAATTGAAAAGAAAACCAAAACTAAACATACTCAAGAAGCAGTAGTACTGAAAAGGCTTAATGCTGCTGTCAGTGTGCAAGGCCTGTGGCTGTAGATTGCTAGATCCTGAAACACTGAACCTCATGTGTCTTTACCAATTATATAATACYGACCATATAATGAGACCAGAGTGTAGAAAAGTGATGGGCTACATTGTTCAAAGCAACAAACTGTTGTTTGGGACATTGCTGTGAAGAGCTGTGTTGATTTTCCATAAGATGGATGTTGTTTTGGGTTGTTGGCATGCCTCCCTTGCTCTGCTGTAAAGTTAAGCAGGATTATGCAATAGATCAGGTGAGCTAAGAGCACTGATTTTTTGGTGCTGGAGTCTGCTAGAACATGCGTACTGTTATCAAACAAACTGATTGTGAGAAGTTTGTCATTGAGACTTTCTGCTGGAGTTTCTTACATACTATGAAACCAACTCGTTTTGCTGCCTTAAGTAGAACAAATGGAAGAAATTATGAAACTATAAAGAAAGCATCAGTGCTGTCTCAGGAAATCTCATTTCAGAGGAACACCACATTGGTGAAAGGACTTCTATCTTTTATTCTCCCTCAAGAAGCTGCATCTCATTTAACAAAATTCATTTCTTTCATGAAGACTCTTGGAGCAGTGGTTACAGAGCCACCAGATGTTTTAATTTGATAGACCAGAAAGTGGAAGGAGTGTATCAGTAAACACCTCAAACACTGAATATGTGACAATCTTTTAAAAACTACTTTTTAAAACCTGTTTGTAAACAGTTTGCAAGGTATGCGTAGTCAGCAATGCGGTATTTTCATCTGATGAATTTTAATTTGTCTGTTAAGTGACAAGAGTGTATCTGTCTTCATTAATAATGAGTTTACTTTAGAAAATGTGTAGACCATTTTGCAGAATTTACAGGGCTGAAAGCTTTTGATGCCAGTTTTTATTTGTGGTATTTTTGGAAGGGTCTAATTTTGTTGCCATTGAAATGGAGAGATTATCTCTCAAATTCAATGGGAGCTGGCTCTTGCTCATGGATTTTTCAATGTCCCATCACACAACAATTGATAATGAGGGAAAATTCTCTATCATGCTTAGATATTTCAGGGGGTTGTGGACTGTTAATGACCTAGACTGAGTGAGATGCATATTAAAGTTATCCTTTTGAATGAAGTGTCAGAACTCATAACAGCACATATGGCAAAATATTTACATCATGTTTTACTACTTTGACTTTTTCTCACACATTTTCCTGAGCAGCAATTGCTGATGACRCACAATGCTAACCGAGCACAACAGATCTGACAGTGATTTAGGGTAGTAGTTACAAAACTGCACAGCAGTATAGCTGTAAACATAATGTTTGATCAGTGTTTCCCTGACATTTGTGGGGTGCCGCCTAGTCCAAGTGACAAAATGTCATGTGTATGAGAAAAACTGGACATGAAATCAGATAAGGAGCCTCTCAGCCTTCCAACTGCAGTTTGCTGCTCCCAGAACATCAGAGATTCTTTAATAACTAAAWTTTTTTATTATATGGTCACCTGTTCAGCTGGACCATGATGAAGAACCTAGTTGCAGGATCTTGCATTTTTACCACACAAGCTCAGGCCAAAGAAGGTATGAAATGGAAAGATAACTTCCATGCCTTCATGTGACTTCTCATAGTACCAGGGTTCCTCCCAGGAGGAGACTGGCATGCATAAAAGGGGAACTTCCCTCTTGTTTCTTCCAAACGTTTGCTGATCCTCCTCTTCAGTCATGAGAACAAGAAATTTGCTTCTGGGTACAATCTTCTTTCCTCTGTTGAAGCATTGATCACATAATACTTTGGTCCATGGAAAGCCGGCAGCTTTTGTCATCTCCCTGCTTACCATTCAAGCACAGAATTAAGCTAGAAAGAAGACAGTTTCTCCTGTGTTGTGTAGCATGAAAAAAATTTGTTGTAATTATGCATTAGTACTTTTTGCTAAAAAGCACTAAGATGTACATGTAATATTTTCTTAAAGGACGCAACATCTAGCTACTACTCCAGAACTTTCTGCCGTTCTATTRGTAATTAAATCTGAGGTTTAATCCTCTGATACTCAACCTGTGCCTGTTTGGCCCTTGTTCTGATATGCAGCTTTGATTCCAAAGCAAGGTAAGAGGTTGCCTTTCTTTGGAGCATCAAATATGGCCCCAAACCATAGAAAGGTTGCTGGGCTGGCTGCTCCTTCACACTTGCTGTTACCTGGCAGCTCTTCAGATACCACCCTGGAGGGTCTGTTCCTGTGCTCAGAATTTAGTCAATAAATGGATGTGAGAGCTTCAGGTGACTTGTTTCAGATCAAATTAGTGTAAAAGCAAGTTTTTCTGTTTGTTGAATCYATAAAGTGAATTCAGTCTGCTTTCTAGGCCCACTCAGGCATTTTTACCTTCCAGATTATTTAATATTTCCAGCACTTTAAACAGTTGCTCTCTTCTTCTAGTGCACTGCAATTTGAAGGATGGGAATGGGGCAGAGGGGAGTGTGTGCTGTTACTGATCCCTTCCTAAAAGCCTACAGTTCCTTTCAGGAACCTATGAGAAGTGAGTTTGGTGGATGTAATCTGCATTGTAGTGCTGTACTGGTGAGACAGGTGTTTTTTCAGAACCAGAGTTTGGATTTAACATGGCTGCAGATAGATGGCTTTTAAGCATCAGATGGCCCCTATCAACCTGAATTTCTTTTGATCCTCTGTGTCTGAATGCTCTGAACATTGAAGTTGCTGATGGCAAATCTTTTGCTGACATCAGAAGTCCTTTGAACTAGGGGGAGTTACAGCAGCTCATACCTTCTGCCTTCTGAAGTATTCACTTTATTTACATTCACCCTTTAGATTCTGACTTTCACATGGAAAATAAGAGAAACTCCAAAGCAGTCAGTCATATTTTGCTGCTGATTTTTCCATATGGTGTAGCTGTATGTGAGAAAATGTGGCTGCAAGCTGGTATTCCTGTAGTTTCCAACTGCTTAAATAAATTAACTGGAAATTAATAAATGTGGGCTGTTTCAAAAATCTTCAGGCTATTGAAGGTGTCCTGGACAGCAACATTTTAGCAATAAAGTATATGTGTAGCACAAGCTTCTTTGCAAATCCTAGGARCTGTGAAGTCCAACTTGTGATACGGTCTGAGATAAAGTAACAAATACATTGTGTTTTCTCTGTTCTGAGTTTTTCAAGGGTTGTTGGYATAAGAGAAAGAAAAATAATTTTTATATACTTGCCAAATAAACAGTCGAGATTTCACAGTAGACTGCAAGATGCCCTAGTCAAGCAAAACAAAGCAACTAATATTATTGTATTTTAGTAGTTACTTGCAAAATGTTAAAATGTTAGAATACTTGGTAAGTTGTTTGCAAATACAATAAAAAACTTGTATAAGGGTATGAATTTTCTTCATGTCTACACTGGCCTTGTTTGAGTGGTTTCCAGTGGAGGTTCACTGTTTTTGATTATACTTATTTGTGTTTCAGATTAGGCCACAGGCCTGGCTGACTTGAACTCGACCTTGGCTGAAAAATATGTCTGTCTATTTTTGGGTGGAATTCTTCCCTGGACAGATGATTGATAAAATAAACACAGAAATTCTAGCCTAGAGACTACACTATGCCAAGCCTCTTTCACCAGGCCCCCATTTTATGTGAATCTGTGCATGCTTGCAACATGTGACACTATTAATCAGCTCCTGAAATTGCTTTTAGTTGTTTTTTGACATAGTGCACGCATGTTTCAAGGCATTAAACATAATTGACATGTTTTCACTGCCTTGCTTTTGTTTTTTTCTTCTTTTACAGGCCGAGGGTTCCAGACTCCAGAGAGAACTGAGAGGATATTTAGCAGCCATTAAAGGTGATTTTTRTGTTTTACATCACGCTTTCATAAAGCAAACTGTTTTGAAAAATTGAGACAAGTGTTCTTCTTTAAAGTAKACAAAGACAAATACAAGTAAAATTCTCTTGAACCTCAGGCTGGGGATTCTGTACCTTCGATGTCAATTCCTGTGTGTACAGTCTTGCATCCTCGCCTGTCCTTTGTGTGCATCCTCTGCTGCCCACATTGTCATACTGCATGCATTTTCAGCACCCACAAAGTCTATGCACCTTGTTATTTGTCTTTGCAAATGCTAGAATATGAAATACCTCATGCAAGGCAAGAGATTGAATGATTTCCACAACTGTAACATTTCCAGGTATAACTAATTGGATGACAAGATTCCTCCAAAACCACGGTCCCTGCAATAATGTGATTTCTCATCTATTTCTGAGTGCTTCATCCATTTTTTTTTAAGTTTAAAAGTCAAACATGATGTCTTTTGATACTACATTGAAAATCCAAGTAGCAGWTGCTCACTGGTTAGTGCTTAAATATCAGAGATAAGCAAAGAGCCATTTAAATCCTACTAGGCATTTGTAAATCCAGCACACTCAACAGAGCACTGTATGCAAAGTATTCTCTTTCTCATGCCACCTCTCTGGAGTAGTTGGAGGCTAAAGGGAAGGGGACAAGAGTTGGTGACTGATTGAAACAGTAGTTTCTTGAGATAATAATATATATGTGTATATATATCTCTAACCTGGCTCCAGTCCAGTAAGGAAAATTTTGCAAATTAGTRTCAACATCCCTGGAAATCACTGTCATTGTAATACTTCATCAGCTGTTCACAGGCAGGTAAGAAAGCTCTTTTTGATGGCAATTATAAAGTGGGAAGCAAAGCAGGAGCTTGATGTCTTTGACCATCTATTATTTTCTGGATGGGCTGCCCAAGGAAAATTCCATCCCAGACAAATCAAYGCAATGTCTTTTGTTCTCAGAGGGAATTATAGCATCTGTCTTTCAGGGGAAACCCATTGATTGCTAAGTTTTCACTGTTCCCCACACACATTGCCTGGTGGTTACTCAGAAGCAGCAGGATAATGCTGTTTGTTGGCCGGATGTCTTATATGTCACATAAGCTGACTGTTTACATGCTGCTTGATTTCCATATTGGTGACAATAGTGACAATACCATTCCTCTCTGTTTCATTTTCTTCCCCCATCTCTCTTCTTTTCCTAGTACTCTACACTCATGGTCCTTTTGCTCTTTTACTCTCTAACGGGCTGCTTTTTGCACCAAATTTGGTGTTTATCTTGGTGTAGAATTTTCCATTGTTTAAGTTTTGCCTTTTTAGCCATTCCGTTTAACATTTTTCTGTTGATGCAGCCTTTAAGTAATTTGGATTGACTTTCTTACTCAGAATGAAAAGTGCTTGCTAACATCTTATTATCTACATGTCTTAAAAACGATCCAGTCATAAGCACTCAGAAAAGCCTTAAAAATGTCAAAGTTAACAAGCCACCAATGGGCATCCTTGGTACATATATTAGTGCGTGTTGGTGCTGTGGAGTGAGCACACTACCCAAGACAGCACACAATACACAACTCTGGCTGAGGTTTCCTCAGAGATGACTTGGTCAGCAGTGCCAAAGACCTTTCCTGATTTGGAACGATGGAAGCACCTGCTACARTGTCTTTGTTGCAATTCTTTGAAGGATTACTATCATTGAGAGATTTTGGGGTATCTGTGCAWAAAGCATGGGAACTCCCATATTTAGGCACTTGAGTGGGATTTTTGCACCAAGGACATCAGAGGCACAGAGTCGTGCTGTCGTCAGGGGCTCATTTTGCTGAAAAAAAAGGTCGATCATATAATTACATATATTGGAATTATTGGAAAATAATGTACTTGACATCTTTGTACTCTTAGATGTATGAGAGAAGCAGTTCATTTTAAAGTGTTTTGGGATTTGAACTCCAGTAGTAAGTTTCATTTTTCTGCATGACTTCTGAGTGACTTGATATTGGAAGTAGGAAGTACAAATCCAGGCACGATTTCATAGAATCATAGAATGGTTTGGGTTAGAAGGGACCTTACAGATTATCTAGTTCAAATCCCCCTGCCATAGGCAGGGATAGCACTCACTGGACCAGATTGCTCAGAGCCCCATCCAGCCTTGCCCTGAACATTTCCAAGGATGGGACATCCACAACTTCTTTTGGCTACTCAGATAGTGTCTTGCTACTATCTGAGCAAAGAATTTCTTCCTAACATCTCATCTAAATCTCTCTTCTCTCAGTTCCAAACCATTCATTCCCTTTTGTCCTACCACTGTCTACCTGTGTAAAAAGTTGCTCTCTCTCTTTTTCATAAATTCCCATTAAATACTGTCAGGCCAAAAGGAGGTGTCCTCAGAGCCTGCTTATCCCCAGGCTGAACAATCTCTCAGCCTGTCTTTGTAGGAGAGGTTCTCCATTTCTCGGAACATCTTTGTGACCCTTGCTCTAACAGATCCATGTCGTTCTTGTGCTGAGGACTCCAGACGTGGACACAATACTCCAGGTGAGGATTTAAGCAAGGAACAGTCAATTGAGTCTTATTATGACCCTCTCCCCCTTCATTTAAATGTACTTGACAATTTGAGATTTAGTATCACACATTCTTTAACGAATTTTTGCCATATTCAGACTCCTTCTCTTGTTCATTGGTGCTTCTTAGTTCTTAGCTGGACCTTGATCTTTCTTATTGCTTATTCAAGAACTCAGAGGAACCATGCCATTAAGTTGCTGAACTTGTGAATGGCTTTTATGTGCCATTTTAGGTGACCTGCATGATAGTTTAATGTCTGCTGTGTATCGGTGGACTTTGTACAGATGGGACTGTGTAATATCCCCCATAGCTTTAGTCATCTCATGCCTCAGTCTTGTGTCTCCTCCAGCCTCCTTGGCAGTATGTGTCTGGGTTCTATACTTCATGGTTTATTTTTAAGCTTTTGAGAGAGCTGTAAGTGACTTGAATGGGCCAATTGTTATAGAAACCCTAAATCACTTACCCATTGTCTAGCCCAAGCACTTTGCAAGTACCAGTGCAATGGGGAAATATAAACCTGGATCTTCATGCAGGTGGCAAGGTGACACAAATACAAAGGAGCTCTGCATGAGGAAAAGAAAGCACCATACCCTCCAGGATGCTTAATGTAGTTATAAGGATTAACTTGTCTACAGGAAGAGGAGGAGATTTCTGAGGTCTGTAAGCAGTTCTGCTGCCTAGTTGTCAGCCTGTGGCTGACAGAACTGCACATATCTTCCAGATACAGAAATCTTAAAGTCAGCCATGTAATTTTTTAAAAGCCATAAAATTATTCATCTTTCTGCAAAAATTATTCATTAGTTATTAAATTATTGAACTATTTCAATGACAACTCTTAACAGATTACTAGCAATAACAAATACAACCCTTATGGCAGGGTGGGTMATTTTTCTGGAGAACCATATAAGTAGTTAAATATTAAGAGCCAGACCGAGACATCTGACCCCATCAGGAAAATGGAAATTTCTCCAGGATTGAGACTAGATTACCCTGCAGGGAAGTGAGGAGACCCTACAGAATATGAGTTCTACAGCCTTCATGCTGTTCCAGGTCTGTCTTATTCTCCATGGGAGCTTCAGTACATTGGAACTGTAATGGTAAATAGTCATCTTCCCTCTACTGTTTCTGGTGTGCTTAATGGGAATGTCTCTGCACTGCCACCCCTAGGATCCCTACCACATGGAGGCCTCTAGAATTTTTTGAGGGTTCCAGGGACAGGGATTCTTTCCCATARATACAGGAATCATTTAATCTGAGAAGCTCAGTCTTTGGCAACTGGATTATTTAGAAACGTATTTCCTAAGTGATTCAAATATTTTGGCACTTTTAGTTATCAAGTAAAGGACCCAATTACCAACAAGCAGTACTGAATGAAACAACTGATAATAAATATAAATTTCTAACTGTTCATCAGCAGTAAAAATTCTTTTCACATTTCTTAATATTTTAATGACTTGCTTTTAACAATTTATCTTTCTCAGTGGTAGCAGTTTAAAACCGCAGAGTCAGCCTGCAGTCTATGACTAAGATACTAACCCTCTTTAATTTAGTGCTGAATAATGCATAGAAGGTATCAGTGTGTAAGAAATAATTCCATGTGAAAACCAGTCAAATAAAAAAATCATTGCACATTGAAAGTTTATGCCCATATGCATGAAAAAGAATGGAAATTCACTGGATTGGTGATTTATCTCTTCACTTAATTGGGGTATTGCAGTAAACCTGGTATAAATGCTATTAGAGGGGCGTAGGATGGATGATCTTAGCCTGGAAACTTCAGATTTAAGCCCCTGACTGAAGAAGCCAAATACTTTACTGCCCACTTTCTTCACAGTGGATTTGACTGATATTTTTTACAGAAATGTGTGGAATGGAGGATTAGCTGATTCTCAGAAGTGAAAATAGGGTAAAAGTTGATGCAGTTTTGACATGACTCAAGCATGGCATATAAGGTGTGTTTTACTTATTTCCTTAAGCAGATATATTCCTGAGTCCTGTAGAAGTTAAAAAAGAAAGTCTAGGAAAAGGTGACAACATGGATTGTGACTGAGCTGAGTGCAAGCTGCAGGAGTGATTATCCAGCAGCTGTGTCAGCCTGCCTGCTGCAGGAACCTCCACCACAGGTTTATCATGCAGAGTGCTTAAGGACAGAAGCTCAGGTATCAGAAAGGATCAAATGTGAGCAGTGATGAGCAAACCCTCCTGGTCTGAGTGGAGAGAAGCAGCCTTCTTAAGCACAGAAATACTGTTGGTTTTGCTTTACCACTTGATTAATTTGCAGTGGCATTAAAGATTTTAAATGAGTCCTGCCCGGAAAGATACATGAAGATCATCTGTATTTTATTGTAATTTGGCATCTTCTAAGACGAAAAAAAGTCCCTTTTATTCAGGGAAACTCTTTCTTAGCTGTGGATATGTCATCCTAGGTATTAGGATGAAGGAGGAAAGGAAGAAATGCATCTTAATACTTGTGCTATCCTAATATTCTAAACTGAGCTCTGTCATTAAAAACCATCCCCACGACAATACCTAAAGAGATCAGATATTCTGTTTTGCCTCAGTACTGTTGATTTAAGAATGAAAGCTTGTATCCCCTAAACACAAGCATTTCCTTTGTACTTGTTTGCCATCATTACATTCTTTCTTTTGTACTCAAGGATTGAGAACAGGCATCACAGTACTCCCTGACTTTGTGGTATCTGTTTTCCTATCCTATTCATTGCATAGACCACCATTTTCATGTTGGGAAGTATACATTACTACATTTATTTTCCCATCATATTTCAAGCATGTGTTTTGGGAGTGTGTGGTGGAATAGCAACTGACTAGATGAAGTCTGCTCTTCTAGACATTCAAGTTTCAAATGAATTTTCATCTTCTACTCATGAACATTTTGTTGTCCAAAAAACAAAAATATTGATGTTATTACTAAATTCATTCACTAAGCAGTTAAATCTGAAAATCACACTTAGAGATATTTTCAAAATAGCACAGATGTGCTATAGAAAACAGATTTTAACTAGAGAAAAAAATGTGCTGTTTTTTTAAAAAAGATAAATGATAAGTAAAAATTCAAATATTCAGATTTTACAAATAAGTAGAAATAAAAGTTGTCATTTTAAAATTACTTATTCTGAACTCTCAGAAAGTTAGGTGAGATGAGTTTGGTTTCACTGGATTCAGGACCATATTCAGCATCTAATGGATTGGTTGCATCAAAATGCAAACCCCAGTACCTTCACTGTGTTTTTTTTATTCATTGGGGTCAGACTGGTCTCACTAAGATAGATTTGGGCTCTTTCTCATAATGTCACTGAAACTATTTTACATTTAAGCCAGCTCCTCTGTGTATTACAGAGTGATAACTATCAATAGTCCATATTCTTGTTCCACCTGTGGTAGCAAGAGCTCCAAAAGTGACTGATCAGTTTGGTTTAGCACTACCCTCTGCCGGCACCGCCCTATTGCAAGCATAAATAAGCGCTGGGCTCCACAAATTTCTAAACCTACAGGGTGACCATAAGAGAKTCTTCATGAAACCAGGTCCATTACAGCACTCTCCCCAAGTTCAGGTATCTCTTCTCTAAATTTGCCAGAGGGAATAGCGTAGTGTGTATATATGGATGAAAATAAAGATATTAAGCAACTATTTCTTGTCATTTGCTCTTGTATGCAAGTCCTCTTTCTGTCTAATTGCAGGGATGCAAGATGCCTCAAAGAAACTTACGGAGTCTCTTCATGAGGTGTATGAGCCAGACTGGTATGGACGTGAAGATGTGAAAATGATTGGAGAGGTAAGATGTACGGAAAGAGGGGAAAAAGTAATTTGACTGCAAATGGATTAATCTGAGATGTTGAGGAGAAGTGTGCTTCCAAAACTGACCTTCATCCTTTTTGTCATGTTGAATCCTGTTTTCTCAGCATGTAAAGTAGGGTCTTGTGAAATGCAGCTCATGCTGGCCAGATGCAGCCCTTGCAGTGTCTGTTGTATGAACTAATTGATGTAAACTCCCACTGAGATCAGCCTCAGTGGGAAAGAATTGGTCCTGATAGCATCTGACTGGCAAGTTTGTACAAAGTTATCTTACACACCATTTTACAGCCAGGATTCTCAATTCAAATGAATGTTTAAAATTATCAAACGTTCTTATCCTTTTGTGCTGTGTAACAACTGTTGAGTCAGTGTACAGATATCTTATGAGACACCTCTCTCTGAAAAGAAGATGGAATTTAAGGGCAAATTAGAGTTCAGGACATTATTCGTTTTTACCTTCCTCCAGTGATTAGAGAAAAATAGGTTTTTCTAGACAACGTAGCAGGAATTTGACTTGAGGTGCTGTGAACTGCCTTTTTAAACAGCCTCAGTTCTGGGGAATTCTGTCAGCAAATGTGCTGGTGGTGACAAGAAAGTGAAAATAGTTGTCAGTGAAGCTTTTGACCTAGCATTCAGTCTGCAAGGCCTCTGTGATAATATAGTTAACAGTAAACTGGAATATAGTGCATCTGTGGCTGCATTCTCCTACCCTTCCCTGCTGCAAAGTGTTTTGATTTTAAAAGCACCAACTTCCAAATAGCCTAATTTAAGATACATATTTTTGGTTTGATTGATTTAGGATTTTTATATTGTTTTAGGTTAAACAGCTGGAAAATCTTATGCTGCATCTTGCTGTAGCACCTCATCTTGTATCTGTAGACTACTAGATTTTACACTCGTAAATTTGTAGTGTGTGTGAAAGGACCAAAATTTGGTTTTTAAGCTCTATTAAATGTTAAGATACATTCTAGATGTGTTTTCTTAATAAGAGATACATGGGCAATATTACAAAATCTCCTGATTTTTTTCTGTACATAATCACAAATGTAGATTTATGCATCATTAGAGTGGCAAAAGCTCAATTAGAACTTAACCTGGCCACTTTTGTAAAGGATAATAAAAAGTGATTTTATAAATACATTCTTATCAAAAGAGGGGCAAAGGAAAACCTCCATTCTTTATTAGACACAGGAGAGAATATAGTTACCAAAAATGAGGAAAAGGCTGAGGTACTTAACACCTTCTTTGCCTCAATTCTCAACAATAAGACAGGTCATCCTCAGGACAGCTGGCCTCCTGAGCTAGTGGACAGGGACAGGGAGCAGAATAGCCCCCAGTAATCCAGCAGCAAGCAGTTAGTGACCTGCTGGGCCAATTACAATGCTCACAAGCCTGGGGGCCCAGATGGGATCAATCCTAGGATGATGAAGGAGCTGGCACACCCAACCACTCTTCATCGTTAATCATCAGTCCTGGCTTACTGGGGAGGTCCCAGAAGACTGGAAACTTGCCAGTGTGACATCCCTCATAAAAATGACCAAAAGGAGGATCAGGAGAACTAGGCCTGGCATTTGTCAGCCTGACCTTGGTGCCCAGCACTGTTATGAAACAGGTCATCTTGAGTGTGATCACACAGCACCTACAGGGACAGCCTGGGGATCAGACCCAGCCAGCATGGATGGAGAAAGGGCAGATCTTGCCTGACCAGCCTGATCTCCTTTTATGACCGGGTGACCTGCCCGGTAGATGCAGGGAAAGCTGTGGATGTTGTCTATCTAGACTTTAGCAAAGGCTTTGACACTGTCTCTCATAAAATAATCCTGGAAAAGCTGGCAGCTCACAGCTTGGACAGGTGCACCCTTCACTGGGTTAAGAACTGGCTGAACGGTTGGGCCCAGAGAGTGCTGGTGAAYGGTGCTGCCTGCAGCTGGTGGCCAGTCACCAGTGTCCCCCAGGGATCTGTGCTGGGCCCAGTCCTATTTAAGATCTTCATTGATGTTCTGAGTGAAGAGATCATTACCAAATGCAAATTTGAACATGACGCCAAGCTGGGTGCAAGTGTCAATCTGCTGGAGGGAGAAGGGCTCTGCAGAGGRACCTGGACAAGATGGATAGATGGACTGAATCCAACAATATGAGGTTTAACAGACCAAGTGACGGGTCCTGCACTTTGTCCACAACAACCCCCTGCAGCACTACAGGCTGGGGATAGAGTGGCTGGACAGTGACCTGGCAGAAAGGGACATGGGGGGTCTGACCAATGGCAGATTCAACGTGAGCCAGCAGTGTGCTCGCATGGCCAAGAAGGCCAATGGCATCCTGGCCTATATCGGGAATAGTGTGGCCAACAGGACTAAGGAAGTGTTTCTTCCCATGTATTCAGCACTGATTAGGCCACATCTTGAGTAYTGTGTCCAGTTCAGGGCCCCCTCTATTTAGGAAGGATGTTGAGATGCTGGAGCGTGTCCAGAGAATGGCAATGAGGCTGGTGAAGGGTCTGGAATACAAGTCCTGTGAAGAGTGGCGGAGGGAGCTGGGGTTGTTTAGCCYGGAGAAAAGAAGGCTCAGGGGAGACCTTTTCACTCTTTACAACTGCCCCAAAGGAGGTTGTAGTGGAGGGACGGGGGGGTTGGTCTCTTTTCCCAGGCATCCAGTGACAGGACAAGAAGACAATGTTAACCTGTGGCAGGGGAGATTAGGCTGGACATTAGCATAGGGCTGCCCAGGGAGATTATGCAGTCACCATCCTAGAGGCGTTTGAGGAAAGACTGGATGTGGTACTTAGTGCCATGGTCTACTTGACAAGGTGGTGTTAGGTCAAAGGTTGGACTTGAGGATCTCAAAGGTCTTTTCCAGACTAGCTGGTTCTGTGATCCCTCAGCCTAGAGTAAAAAAGAATTACATACCTRTTCAGTTTAGGATATAAATGATCATTCCAAAAGGGATCTGCGTAAAAGACCTTATTCTGTATGGTAGGAAAGATGGTGGCTTAAAGGATCCTTCAGCAGTGCTTTTTTGAGTCCATTAGCTTTCAGAAAACCTCTGTTACTTTAATTTGTTCAAAATATATACCAGCAAGATACAAAGGCAAACACACAAGCCTGGTAGTTGCTTGCTATGATCTAATGTTCTGGTGCTTTATAAACCACTGTAATTAAATACTGTGTTAATAAATTAGGTATTTCTTTTAAGCATGTTTAATAGATTCTAATAATTCATTAGGGACTCTGTTAGCAAGGAAATGAATGAACTGAAAGCAGGCATCACAGCATTTATAGTACACCCTATAGTAGGTTATGACAAAGCAAACACTAGGGAATAGCTTTCCAGACATTTTAGTCAGGATAACTGCCCTGTAGACCAGTGCTTAGTTATCCTGATATTTTAGTCAGGATAACTGCCCTGTAGAGCATTAGCCTCCCTCCCATCAAAGGGGAGAATGTAAAGTAATTTTTGAAATGTGAAAGAAAGGGGGAATCAGGATGTTTAACATGTGCTAATGACTTGTTCCGTTTAGCACCCAGGACCTCCAGGTCTATGTCTCTGTGTAACAGGATTTGCTTCTGGTGAGGAATCTCACCCATGGGTCCTTGTCACATGAGCAGCATTAATATGTTCATAAAATCAGAAAACTACAGGTGATACCTCCTGGTGACTACCCCAGAGCTCCAAAGGGGACTGGGGAAAAGCACTTTACCTTCAAGGCAGAGGGTGGCGGGCATGTGCATTTTGTTTATTTTGCCAGCTGATGTTGGGATGTTTCCTATCTGTCATTCCAGTTCTCCAGCAGTGTAGGGTATAGTCGTTGTCTGCATCAGCCATTTCATCAAATGTACCTTAATGGCAGAAAAAGTATGAGATGGAAAGATCTTTCCCTGTATTTTATTTGCTCTTCTATTTTCAGTTGTACTTACTTTCTCTGTAAGCGAGGTTTATCGTCAGTGAATGTACTTAGACACAAGAGCTAGGCCAGGTTCAGATTCTTCTTTACTGATTCTCAGTGACCTGAAACTCTGAGGAATACTTTGAATTCATGATATCATTATTTTCACATGGCACTTGCTATTTGAAATAATGAAAACACAAACTAGTTACTAAGTTTAATCTTATTTTGTTGTGAATTAAACTTGCAATGTTAAGGTATTCCTTTTCATTCACCTTACGATTGTGTTCAGATTTATTTCTGCAAAGAACATTTTAAAACTTCAGAAAGATTAATTTTTGCTAATTACATTTGTATTTTTCCTACATTTAGAGTGGCGTTAAACTACTAAACACATTTTTCTTCTTTCTACCTTTTCAGAAATGTGATGAACTTTGGGAAGACTTCCATCAAAAACTGGTGGATGGGTCATTGTTAACGTTGGATACATATCTAGGACAATTTCCTGATATCAAAGTAGAGTAATGATTTTCTATAAAAGACAAGTTCTAAACTCTGTTGAGTTGCAAAATAAATAGAAAATGAGATTACAAGCAAAAACAAATGAAAAAGAGTGGAAGGTGGAAGTCATGTTCTCCTATAATGTATAATATGTTGTTTTGTTAGTAAGTTTCTGGCATTAGCAGGGCTGATTTTCCAAGTGAACAAAAATATTTTTCATGCAGTAGTACTTGGAAGCAAATTACCCTTTGTAGAGGTAATTTTTATGCTTTTTCCTGATCCTGTTTCTTTGGTATGAGATAATTTTAACTGACTTCAATAAAGACATTAAGCTCTTCAGCTGTTAAAATGCCAGACAAATTACACAGAAAGCAGACTTTTTGTTATTGGCTAGATGCACCTGTGAGTATCTTTCTTTTATCTAAGCCATGTCTTTTCAATAGTTATAAAAAGATTATGTAATACACATCAGATTCTAGCCTCTGTCAAATGCCCATCTGGCATACAGTCCAGGGAGATGGCTGCTAAATGAAATGAATAAAGAAGCATTATAGGTGAGAGGTAGATACATTTTTATTTGAATATGACTGTTAAGGACATAGCTGGAAGTTTTTTGTGATAGTTTATAATTGAGTAGGTACCACACAGTCATCTCCTTGGTCATTTACATCACGGACTAAAGAAAAAAAAATTAAAAATACTAACATTACTGATGTACAGTACTAAACTTGCTTTTAAATCAAGCTGTGTTCATGCCCTCTCAGCATGTGGATTTTACATATAATATATAGCTTTATAAAGTGTGTATTAAAATATATTTGTATATATAACTTAAACTCCAGTATTCTAGGTATGTGTTAGAACTACTATATGTATACGTATATTTTAGCATTTTTCAAACTCTAGAAAAAATGCATTAGCTTCTGAATTTTCACACTATATATAAGGGGAAATGATTGTGTTTCCATGAGTTGAACAGGTTCACTGATTCTGGACAATGTGACAAGTCTTACACAACACTGATACCTCAATGCTAAGGCCTGTAAGCCCTACMCCCATGAAAACCCTTTCCAAACTACCTGTAAATTGATTCCTTAATTTAAAATAATTTGATTAGTTTGTCTCTTTTACCATTTCCATGTCCCTTCTACATGATATAATAATTCTGTTATCAGCAGCAGATAAGGRAGAATAAAATATTTCATAAATTAAATAGGCAGCATAAGTAAAATGGCTTTTTTAAAAGTGTTCTTCATACTTACTTTCATTTCTACCTCTGTACAGACTCGTATTGCAAAACGAAGCAGAAAGCTAGTGGACTATGACAGTGCAAGGCATCACCTAGAAGCCCTGCAGAGCTCAAAAAGAAAAGATGAAGGCAGAATTACCAAGGTAAGACAATCAGAAACATGCTGGCAAAAGACTTGGGGAGATTGGGTGGCATTTGTTTCTGTACAGAGRCAGAGCACAAAGTTTCTCTTGTTTTTGCTCTCTTAGAAATAATGATATCTCTAAATACAAATATGTATTGAGTACTTTGGTGCATGTGGTAGGTATTCTCAGCCTCTTTCCTGATGGAGTCCTGTTTGAGCCCTAACTTGAGGGGACTGCCAATCTTGTGTTGACCTCCATGGTGTGGGACTG
The DNA here is from genome assembly GCF_030028575.1 of Malurus melanocephalus. Classification (NCBI taxonomy): domain Eukaryota; kingdom Metazoa; phylum Chordata; class Aves; order Passeriformes; family Maluridae; genus Malurus; species Malurus melanocephalus. Next base: position 2,486,143 of record NW_026623311.1, read on the forward strand.
AGTCACATCCTTTGTTAGCAAAAATTGTAAAAGACCTGCTAAGAAAACCACACAAAAATAATTTTGGTTTTGTTAAGTCGTAGTGATTTCAGAAGTCACATGTTTCATTTTGGTTTAGGCAGAAGAAGAATTTCAAAAAGCACAGAAAGTGTTTGAAGAGTTTAATACTGACTTGCAAGAAGAGTTGCCTTCCCTATGGTCACGGTAAGCCTAGAGAGATACTGTATGAAAGGCCTAAATGGGGAGTAGGAAAGGGAATGAGGGAATTTTAATGAGCTGATAGAAAATGGATTGCTGGATTCTTGAAGATTCCGTCCATTGTCTTTTTGAAATAATAAAAGAAAAATGTATGCAAATGCTCCAAAATACTGCAAGTGCTTCAAAATACATCCTGTAAATGTATTTTGCTTATTCCTTTCAATGTATCTTGGCACTTAAGTTTCGTTACCATATCTTCATTCTGAGGTGCAAAAAGGTTTCCATTTTCAGAGTAAATAATTATGCTAGAGCTCAGAGTAGTCTGTGGTGATTTGGGTCTACTTATAGGTCATTTTTATTATAACTACATCAGAAGACACATTTTTTTAGTTTTGCACTGATTATGTTGTGATGTAAACTGATTTGATGGCATAGATCATTCAGTCAAGATTATAATGAATTATGTTTATACAGAAAATGCAGACAATATGAATGGGACAACAAAAGCAGTAGAAAAATAAGCATCTCTTAGTGTGTTATGTTCTTTAACAATTGACAGTCTGGAGTGTAAATGTGTTATCAGTCACTGAAGTATCTTTTGTCTTTTCTACCTTCTAAATGAAATCGTGTTGAATTTCAGACCAGTAGAGGATTTTCCAGCTGTGTTTCTGCCTATTTCAGTAAAAACATTCTTAGCATTTCTAGATATTTGTTTTAGGGGCCTGCTGAAAGTAAAACTGCATATGAGTGATTTAGAATAAGGGCCATTTTACTTCAGTATGTGTATTGTGCACTAACTAGTCTCAGGGAAAGATAGAATTTAATTTAAGCAATATGCATAATTTAGAAAGCAATTGCTTTCGGAGTCCTCTATTTTAGTTACTACAGTTTTTCAGGAAGAAAATTACCTCTTGAGTTGACATTTTGCAGGCTTATTCTTATTCCAAAAATTATTTTTGTTAATAAAAGTTAGGAGAAATTATACATGTAAGTTTTAAATAGGAAAAATAATAACACAAAATCTAAGAAAACAYCTACTTTTGCAAAGCAGAATATGTCATCATTCAGCCCAAATAAGCAGATTTTCGACTACATGCACAGAAGTGTCTAGTCTGTATTAAATTATTTTCTCTTATATACATGTGCATGAGTTTCAGAGCTCAGCAGGGGACACTCACCCCATGGCTGTACGGAGCTGTTTACATTAAAGCTGACTCCAGATACGGCTGTATCACCTTGGTGCTGTGATGACATTTGGGCACAGAAGCTTGCAGTGCCAGAGTGGTACCTTTCTCCTTTCAGGCAATGGTTGTGTGCTGGGAGATAAATGCCCAGAGCATCTTGCCTTCTGTGTGTTTGTGCTGCTTGTGACCATCCTTTCCCACTCTCCCTATAAAACAAGCTGGAGACATCTGATGTGGAGTAGTCTCAATTTGGTTCACTGGGCGGTGTGAAATATGTATCTTAACACAAACAAAAATAATCATTCACAAACTAGTCTGAAATTCTGACATTTCACCATTTGCTTTGCTAAGAGTAATAGTCAAGAATGTTGCTTGTAGTCCAGAAAACAGTTTGTGCCTTTGTGGCCCTCCCACACATAGCTTTTATTCTCTTTTTCCTTTCTTTGTGCCATCCTTTGTAGACGAATTGGCTTCTATGTGAACACCTTCAAAAATGTATCCAGCCTTGAAGCCAAGTTTCACAAGGAAATAGCTTTAGTGAGTAAAATTGCCTATTTCATGTATAATGGATTATGATATGCATGACAGCTAACAAATGTGTTGTAGTAAAAATCTAACAGATGCACGCATGAGAATTTTCCATAGATCCAGATTTGTAGTATAATAGTCATATTCATTTTTACTTGCCATACTTGTTCTCTCCTTAAGGATGGAACAGCCCCTAAAATTTTGGATTGCAGTGCATTATCAGTTGTAGCACTAAAATCACTTTCTATTTTGATAATTTACTGCTGCCTTCAGTATTATTGCTGTGTCCAATTGCTAAGCACCTTTTTGCTTTAATCAGTATAAGAAAAACATGTCCAACATTCCTTTCGAGGCCGCTGTATTGATTGTCATCAATTGCAACATTTTATCTGTGACTGTTAGGCAAATCAAGCAGTTTCATTGAAGATCTTTTGAATGTACCTGGCTAAATAGTAGTGTATTATCTGTGGTAACCTGCAAAGTGGAACCAAAATTTTTTTGAAAACTCACTTTACTGAAGTTCTGTGAAAATTTGGATTAGATATCTCAGGGGAAAACATGAATTTTCTTGGCTGCTCATGTTTCTTTAAACTTCAGGTGACCTCCTTCATCAGAGCTCACGTAGCAGTCAGTCACACTTATGAACTTGTTCTCTAAGAAACAGCTCATGTTTCTGAAGAACTGCTATTTGATTTTATGGATTTTTATGGGTTTCTGTTTAGGCTTTTGCTATACGTGGCACTGAGAAATTTTGGAAGGTTTTATACTATGGCATAAAGTTAATCAGACCAGATTTATCACCTTTGTTTTTAATCATGACTATAGATGTTCATATAAACTCAGGTGACTGTTTTGTTTTCACAGCTATGTCACAAACTATATGAAGTGATGACGAAGCTGGGGGATCAGCATGCAGACAAGGCCTTCACCATTCAAGGGGCACCAAGGTGAATTTACAGCTTTTTTAATTACTTGCATTGCTGTAGGCTTTGTATGTTTCGGCATACATAGTAACCACTTACACCATGTGTAGCGCTTGCCGCACAACGTGGTAACAGGCATTATTTGTTCAGGATGGTAGATGAAGCTGTCTGAGATGAAGTTCTTCTCAACAGGAGTAAAAGATAAAAAAACTTGCTTCCTCACTGACTCTTTTGCTAGAAAGTCCTTTCAAAAAGAAAAAAGAATGAAGGCCGTGTCAATTTACCCAAGTTGTAGACTGTTACATCAATTTGCATCCACGAAGTGTTTAGCTGATTTATTCTTAGATGCTTAATTTTCAGCTATGTTGTTAAAGCTTTGAAATATTTAGATATGTTTTTACCTCCTTTTATTAGGTGAGATTCCCAGCCTTTGAATGTCAACTTTTATCTCTTTTGCTTACTGGGAAATGTAAAGATCTGAGGGTGCATCGTAAGAGCAGAAAAGCTGACGTAAAGAGAATGTCAAGAAATACTGTATTTTTAAAGATTTTCAAGTTAAATCTTGTTTTAAAGCAGAAAATCAAAAAGCGCTTAAAATCAGATGGTGCTTTCTTAAGGTCAGTGGATACCAGTGTGGTATTTCTGATTTTTTTTATTTGAACAAATGCAGCCTTTCTGCCATAATTTCATCTGTAATACTGATATGCAGAAAAGATTGAAATGTAAAACAGTGAGACTTATCAAGGCACCATGATATTTAGAGTTAATATATAAGCCTGAATTTCCATCTGATCCCAGCTAGCTAGAAGCAATCTGAACAATGTTATAGCTTGTCGTATTCCACAGGGGTGCCTGCTTACAGACTGTAATACCAGTGATCTCCACCCCCTTGAGTATGCTAGCCACCTTCTACACATGCCATGTGTTAGGGCTCAGCCCATGTAGAGATTTTCTACCCATTGTCAGAAAATGGCTTTATAACATAGATTCAGACAATGTTGAGGCATAAATAAAAATTAAATTTTTTCCTCACATAGCTACTACTAATTTGCTCTCCAGATGGACTTATTTTAATAACAATTAAAACTGACCAAACAGTATAGCATCCRCCTCAAACATAAGGCAGGTATTCCTACATCTCTTTTAATCTCACTTTCAAAGAGCAAAGAATGAAATATTGAACCTTCTGACCTAATGCAAAATTCAGAACTACTTATAAGCACATCACTAAAATTAGTATTTTAGATTATTTCAGTGATAATCCATGCTTGTGTACTGCCTTTGGAGCTGTTAGCTCATGCATCACCACTTCCAGCCCATTTAGGGTGGATTCACAGACTGGACTATGTTTCCACAAAGGATTTATAAAATGCTTTTATGAGATGTAAAATAACGTAATGTTGGATTTCAAGAACTTTTTGTTAGCAACAGGTATTTTATCCATATCTCCTAGACCATGTCCAGCATGCACATGCTTGTTCACACTGACTTATTTGTTCCATCACTGAGAGACAAAAAAAATTAATTTTGCTGCAAATTACGATACATTGTTTAATGCAGTGTGATATTAACTTACTTTGAAAAAGCTTCTTAAAAATACCTTTTTTTCAGTTACTTTGTTACTCTCTTTAGCTATACTATTTGAAGAGCCTTGTGTGAAAATCTGGATATATTTTGACTTTCATTATTAGTGATGATGCTCTAAAAGACTATTCACAAGTGGGTCTTCATAAGATAAAACAGCTTTCTGTTTTAGATGCATGAGAAGTTGATACTAGACAAGTACAATATCTACTTTTTCCTTTAAAGAGCTGCAGACAAAGAAGCATCTTAGAACCTTGTATGCTACTGAGTAATATATCCTGAAGACAAATATTGTACCTGAGACAAAAATTTCTTAATGACTGCTTATTTTTTCTCTTTTAATATTTCCACAGAAAGAGGTGGTGAGTGTGACCTAAGTTTGCCCTTCCAAAGAACACTTTTTCTTGTGTTAGCATTAGGTTCATGTTTATGCTGTGGTCTCAATCAGATAGTGTTTCTGCTCTCCCTGAAGACATGTAGGACTCGCTCTTACCGAGTACTGTGGTCACTGAGTAGTGTAGTTCATAGCCTCCCTCACTGTAAGCTTTCAGTATTTCTAGGTAGCTGAATGTAATCTCAGTGTTTGCGCCAGGTCCTTGCATGAGATGGGCAGATGCTTTCTACGACTTCATCAGATCTTTTCTTAGTATCAGCAGAGGTCTGTTGAAGTCACTTGACTGCTGCTTGTTTATCGTTTGAGTAATTTTTCCTCCTAAATAGTGATATCTTTATAATAATCTTGGCTGTGTTTTATTTTTTTAAACTTTTCTGAAGTTGCCAAGCTTTTAAAATTATTTGCATTATCCATTGTTATGCCTTCCTGTGGGTTTTTGTGTCTTTAGAGTCTTTTATTCCAAGAAGTGTGTGAAGTGAAGACAATAAATTTAGTTCACATTTTATAATAGTTATAAATTTATAAATTTATAAATTTATAAATTTATAAATGAAATGGTGTTTCAGGTACAGAATTTTTAAAAATGCAGGCACTCTGTTTTCTTCAAGTTACAATGATCAGATAAACAAATATTCCAAAAATCAAGATAATTCAAAATTAAAACATCCTTTGACACCATAGATCACTGAATTTTAATTGTATTTAATTGCAATTTTAGTTTTAGTCATTATATAACAGCTTAGTGTCCAGTGTGTGCTCTCTTATGTGGTCACTGGCATTACATCAGGGACACAGTTCAGCTGCTGCATCAAATTTTCAAGGTAATAAGTCAGCAAGATATATATGTCCTTGCCATTGCTTTGCTTCTGTCTAGTGACTCGGGTCCGCTCCGCTTTGCAAAAACACCATCACCACCAGAAGAGGCCTCTCCCCTGCCTAGCCCTACTGCTAGTCCCAATCATATGCTGGCACCAGCATCTCCGGCACCAGCCCGACCTAAGTCACCCACACAGGTAAGGATTTACATAGCATGAGGACCTGACCTGTTGTACAGCAAAAGATAGCTGAGATGATGTACACAGTGGATTTTTCATCTAGGCTGTGACTGAGTAATGGTGGGGAGACCACTGGTTCTGTTGTACTCTATCCAATACTTTTTGATACTTTTCCAAACAATTTGTTTGTCATAGTTATGTGAATCCCTGAAGAGCAGGAGGAATATAGTAAACGAAGCACCTTTGAAGTGTTGTAGTTCCCAGAGATCATATTGTCTTATTATTAAGTACACTCTAAGGCTAGCAACAGGTGGGCAGAGACAAAATCCCAAAGCTAAATGCAGATGAGCTCAAGAAGCCAAAAAGTTGCAGAGGCATTATTTCTGTGCAGTATCGCCCTTCCAATTATGGGCTGCATAGAAGAACAAGTGTCTTGCAATGTGTTCCTGTCACAGCAGAAAAAAAACAACCAAGGGTTGCTCTTGTATGAAATCAGAAATCTTGAGTTTTAATAACTTTGAGACATGGGGTTGTTTTGTTCTTCCCACAATGTTTATTTCAAGGCATTTGGTGGTGAACAGCTAAATGGTTCCTTTTAATACATGGCTTATTCCCATGGCTTATTTAGGGTGAAGAAGCAGAAATAAAAACCTAAGACAATTTGTTTAGGCTTAGATTAAAGATGTTCTTTTATCCCTGAACTAGTCTGTGACATTTTTGCTGTCTGTCTAGCTGAGGAAAGGTCCGCCAGTCCCACCACTGCCTAAGCTCACACCCACAAAGGAGTTGCAACAGGAGAACATCATTAATTTATTTGACGACAACTTTGTCCCAGAAATCAATGTGACAACCCCATCACAGGTAAGGTTTGGTGAATTGTGTAGAGATCCAACTGTGTAATCACCCTAAGTTCTCCAAGATAGTGCCTCTGGAGATGACATTGGAACAAGGCTTTAAACTAGTAAGTCACATTTCCAAAATCCTTACATCCTTTCTATGAGAGATTGGCATAGAAATGGAATGGCATAATAAAAGTGGACATGCTTCTGAGAACTGAAATCTTTTCCTCATCTCTCAARGAAAAATGGATCTCCCTGAGTGATTTATGTCCTTGCCTCCACCACAGTCAATGACCAGGAAATGTCCTCAGCTATTCTCTGGCCACCTTCTCATCAATTATCTGCAATTCTCTGTCTACAAAATTGTAAATTGGTATACATGATCAGAATTAGAACTTAATTCAAATGCATTTATATTGTTCTGTATTGGCTTTTTGTAATTTTTTTGTTTGGGGAGAGGTTAATTTATTAGAATATATAGACATTGGGTGCCATTCATGTAGTTCTTAGCCTTGATGTCTGTTTCAAAGCACTTTAAAATGGCCCTCACAGTCAGATGATGTACACTCAACACTTTTTTGAAAGGGCCGTGACTGTTAATCCTGAAAACGCGAAGTAATACTACAGAGAAATGAAAAGCATCGTAAGAGTGTACCTCATAAGATTAAAACTTATACTTCAGAGTTTCCTCCCGTTCTGGTGTGCACCACAGCTAGTAAATCTGTGATGTATTTTTTTTTCTTGCACATCCTAGTATTTTACTGCCCAGGACAGCTTTTGAAAGATAAGTTTTTCAAGAATTATATTTTGCCTCTAACAGAATGAAGTGTCGGAAGCTAAGAAAGAGGAATCTTTACTGGATTTGGACTTCGATCCTTTCAAGCCAGAAGCTGTATCAACAGGAGTTAGTCATTCACCCCTGTCTCAGGTATCTCTTTGCCTTGATGTAGGCAAAGCATAGAAATGCAATGTGCTGTGTTTGGTAGGAAAGATTTGCCTCATGTATTAATGAGAAGTGTCTGAAAAACTTGCTTATCTTGAGAAGCACTAGTCAGCCTTCTGTCTTCCCCCTTCAGTAAGCTTGTACTTGATGATGCACTGGAAGGAGAAGAAATTGTCATGTGGTAAAATGAAATATCTGCTGATGAAAATTGTTGCTGGTACCTTGGCCTTCACTTTAGCGTGCTGTTATTTTCCATCTTTAGAATACCTCTTCGTGTAAACATTATTCTCCAGTGCTTATTTTTCTGACAACTTTTCTGACCTTACTTTGATTCTTCATGTCTGAAAAGATGCCTTTGGGGACCTAGGTCTCATGGAGTCAGCATGCAATGGCTTTACTTTGATGGAGTTTCTGTAACAAACAGTGGTATGATCTGAGTGGTTATGCTATTTGTAATGGTAGTTTTTTGCAGCAAAATATATATTAAAAAAAGGGGGGRAAAAAAGCTGATATATCAAGCTGCTGATATTCATTGGCTTATCCTATAGGACCTGCTATTTTAAAATCCAGAGTTCAACCTCACTACCCAGAAAAGGGAGGAGTAGGGAAATTCTTCTGGCCAGCATATCTGTGTCCCTGCCCTGTACACAAAGAAGTAATGTTAACAAACTGTTAGCAAGACCTATTATCCCTGTGCTATCACTAATCTGGCTTGTTCTGTGAGACATGAGAAGACTAATCAGCTGTTCAGAAATGCAGCATTGGGAAAGGAGTGAGAAGACAAGAAGCTTTAAAGATGAGATGGTCCTGATTCTCTGCTGATCTCTTCCTCTGTTAATTAATTTCTTATTTGGTGTGAAATCCTAGTTATGTAATGAGATCTGTAGGAATTTCTGACAGGATATGCACTGTCAGAAGAACGATGCATTGTCAGCACTCTGAACGTTATCTGAAATTTCTCATTGAGATTTGCTATGAGAAGTGTTTCATTTTAGCAGAAGCTTTATGCTTTATTACTTGTTATGTATTTTCTCCCTCTAAACAGAGAAGAGGAAAGGGAAGGAGGAGGCAAATTAAATTCCTTAGCATTCAGCAGTGACAGAAAACACTAAGTGTGACTTTGCTAACTACTCTTTCAGCTTGTTCTGTAATAATACTGATTAGAGCAGGGAGATCATTAAACCAAAGATCTTTAACTTTTGTGACAGACCACATTTGTTCTGATGTCATATTTTACAGATTGTAGAAAAGTTTATTATTTTAGTGAAAAACAGTAATTTTATATTCAACTGTACCATGAAATACAGAAAATAATTGTTTGTAGAAAAGTACATTGTAACTTCTCATCTAAGGGCATAGAAAGCATTCACTGAGCACCTTTACTCACTCCTTTCACCTTTCCTCGCATATGAGAAAGAATGGTCTGCATCTACAAGAGAACGTGGATGAATCGGAACACCATGTTTTYAGAAGGGAAGACAGCCCCACAGTCTGGGTCTTGGTCTCACTGGATTTGACAGGGCAAATTACTATGGCAGTATTGAGAGACTGAAACCTGTGGCTGCAGTCTTTGGAAAGCCCTGTACTTGCAAGGAGATTAAGACAGCCTTAAGGGCTATTTCTATATGTATGTCATTTTTGCCTCAGTCATGGATATTTTCCATTCAGCAAACAGCTTCATGTGATGTGAAGTAGTGATGTGAAGACAGGAGTAGTGCATGATGCCTTTGGAGGCCTGGCATGACTTGTCTATTGTTAATTTAATGAATTATCTCCCTCCACTGCTCTGCTAGGGTGATCCAACCGCAGTAAGTGAGTCCTGGTCTGTCCTACCTCAATTGTTTTTCTGTTTCTATGGCTGCTTCAGAAGGGACCTATCTAAACCTGTCTGATTCTCTTCTGCATTTTTTAGCTCTGCTATGTCTCAGTTTATTCCTTCCTCCTCTTCCTCAAAGAAAAGGAATTTATTTAAATTCATTTAAAAAGAAAATGAAAAAAAATGGAAAATGTGCAATCTTTCCTTTCATGGAGTCAGTAGGACATGTAAAGTTTTACCAATTATCACTGTAAGAACAGACCTGTTATTATTCCTTAAAGGTGAAGTGCTCAGCTAATAATGTTACAGTGAGGTAAACACACGCACTTATGAATTACGTCCACAGAGGCAGTACCTGCCTGGATTTTAACCAAATGAAAATGAATGTGAAATGGCTGTTGATATTAATTTGCTGTAAATCTGAGTAGTGAGTTATTACTGTGTCTTTTGCTCATCAAAGCAGAAGTTGTTCAGAGAACCAGTCTGTCCTTATAAAAAACAAAACAGGTGAGAAGAGAAGCRAAGGGTAGCAGTTGTACCACAAAAATGTTAGAAGTTACATTTGACATTTGAGAATGTTTCAATTTAGTATTTTGCTTTATGAAGATCTTTAGGTTTTGGGGTTTTGTGAACTTTAACCAAGGCATGAATATAGTAATTATATTTTGAAGCATCTCAGACAGCTTTTGGAATGAACCAGCAGAGTTCCTTCTTGTATGGTGAGCTATAAATATTTGGCAGGAAGTCTGATGCTTTTCTTTAATCTGTCTATTTAGCTCTTCTGTTCAGAGGTCGCTAACATTTATTAACACTCTGGACAAGAAAATATTGGTCAACTTTCTTATTTTCTTTCCCATTTCCCTTTCTAGTGTCTTATTGTGAGAAAATACACTTCTCAGTGGGTAGCTGAACCATTTTTAACAGGCTAGAAAGCCCCACCTTTGTAAGCTCTTTAAAGCTGACACCTTGCAGAGGCTCCTATACCTGTTGGAAGCTACTCAGTCACCAGCTCAGAATCTGACCATTACTCATGCACACAGCAATGTGAGTTTGCAGAAAAGCAGCTACTACTTTGGAGTGGGAAATATCACAATGCATTGCATACTGCCCATCCTTTATAACCAAAAGTATTATGCAGATACAGACACATGCACACACACATGCACAGGTACTAATGTATAAGATACTGTATGTACTATAAGTGTGCATATAAATAAGTTCTCTCCTCTTACATTACAAAGGACATTTTTATGTAGCATGTTGGACATATAATATAGGAATGGTATTTTTCTGACAAGCTCTTTTTTTCACTACTTGTTTCAGACATTACCATGGGATCTATGGACGGTAAGCCTGACATACATAATTGTATTTCTGTGCCTCTGATTCTGTAACAACCTAAATTCAGATTTACAATTATTTTATCGAAAGCCGAGATAAAGAATTTACATACAAACATGACAAACTCTTTCAAGTATATGAAGCCACTGGGTATCTTTTAAAACTAACAACAACAAAAAATAATCTCTGTTACTTAGTCTACAAAGCCTAAATTATGTCCGAAATCTAAGTTAATAAGACTCACTATCACTACAGCTAAGTGTGTTGCTTTTAATATGCCCAAAGGGTAATAATGGATGTTAGTCACTTGTTTTAAATACCTGAAGGTGTAGTTCCTCAGGCCTTTAACCCAATGGACAACCATTTTCTCAAAATTCACAAGTAAAGAGAGTATTTAGATTGCCTTTGTGGGCATACAGTGAAATGGAGTTACTCACAAAAGAAACTGCTTCTGTAGGAAACTGCAGAATCCTTCCTTCATCCTCCTGGTGCCAAATCAGATACAATGATCTGCAGGAAGAAAACCAGGCATTTTTGTGAGCCCTCTTTTGACTGCATGTCATGATTTTAGCTGGGTTGATTTGACATGTTCATGTTTGAGTCTTTTGTAGCTTCAGCCAGCACAGAGATTTGTGAATGCTTGTTACGTGTTCAGATTTGCATCAATGTTTTCTGAACACATTCCATATGTGATGTATGTTAAATGTTTATCTCTTTATATTGAGTAAGGTTAAATAAGCCTGAAAAAGTAACCACATATGTAGGCTAACCAAAATTTCAAGGCTGCAAATATCTAGACCAGGTAAAATAACACAGAAATGTTGAGACTGTATTGCTCTCAACTTAGAGCTTCATCAATGTCTTCTTATTGCACAGCTTTATTTATAACTTTTTAATGTTATATATATATTCTGTATTGTAATTCTCTTTATCTTTGCTCTATCTTTTAAAAATGCTAGTGTACTTCGTAACTAAATGTTTGAAATAAAAATGTCTGGGGTGGTAATTATTCAACATACAGGAAGAACTTCTTTTATCATGTTATTCAGAGGCATAGAATTCACAGGCCTGGAATTAATATTGGATGGAGTGGCAGGAAAGGACCCACTGTTCCTTCCCCACTCTGATGTGGTAACTGCAGTTGGTTAGAGAACTGCTAATTAATGAACTGGTGCTGTATCAAAGTACATCATGTTCTTCTTTTCTGTGTTTTGTGTGYATGACTTTCTTCTACACAGACAAGCAGCGAATTGGTGCAGCCGGTAAGCAAACCTCCTCCCTCACAACTGCTCTAGAGACATCTTTAATCACTGTGGTGTAATATGTAGTTTTCTGGTTTTGTGTATCAGTGCTGCTCTTTTGCATTACAATTTATTGCCTTCAGGCATTGCAAACCACATAGCTTTTTCTTAAATGGCTTAATTTAGTCACTTCATTCTTTAGATTAAAATTGCTCTTGTAAAATATAAATTTTGTGTTTTCTCATCAAGTCCGCCTTTATCTTTTTCATCTTGTGTTTTTTCTTTACTTTTCTGTCTGCTTAAAGCCTGATTCTTCAAAAAGTCTTTCCCTGTGTAACCTGGTCATGGAGGAAACCCCAAACAATGGGTCATCAGAAGATACTAACAGATCTCAAACTGATCTAGGTTCACTCAACTGGGGCCTAGATGTTAGCACACCCAGTATGAGCCAGGAAATTACTGCAGGTGGTTCTTTGCTTTTCCCCAGGGCAGAGCAAACCTCAAGCGAATCCACAGGTACTCTGCCTGCTAGTGTTTGGCCTGCAGTAGGTGAGCAGGAGGATGCTGCACCAGGGTCAGCTTCTGTAAACGAAAACCAGAGGACTTCACTGGAAGACCAGTTGGATGCCAAAAATGTCGTGTGGGAAGATGTGGTGACCAATCAGCCTTTAGAGAACATAACCAGTTTTGAGACACCCATCCTGGGAACTGATAGCTTGTTGGATGAATCCCTCCCATGTGATGTGCAAAAGGCAGAGGAAGAGCATGAGGAAGACGAGTGGGCAGGTGTCAAGCCAAGTGAAAAGGTAGACACTGGAGCTAACTACAAGGAGGTAGAAGGTACAGAGAAACTGGAAGAGCGAAGTTGTGAAATCAAAGGAAACAGTGAGACAGAATTTCATAAAGATTTAGCAAAATCAGATCTTGAAATTTTAGTCAGCACAGAGGTAGAAAATTTACATGAGTCTGAAGATAATGATGGGGAGAGAGCTAGTGGTGCTAACCTAGAAAACTCTGGGGAACAAGAATTCAAACAGATCAATGTCATTGAGGAGACAGATGGAGAAATACCATTGCTAAGCACAGGGCTGGAAAGTGGGGACAAAATAGTGGTGTACAACTGTACAACTGTAGAAGGCACTGGTGCTGAACCTGAGGTCCTTGGTATCTGGGATCAGGACCATGAGAAGACATTTGAGGATGCCATAGTCCAAACTGACCATGGTACTGAAGAGAGTCCATCCATGGAGTGCCTAAACATGAGGGCGCATGTTGACCTAGAGATAACTGACCACACAGGAAAGTACCCTACAGGTACTGGACGCAATCTGTGTGATGCTGAATTATTCAGTACAGAAGAGAAAGGAGCTGAAGAAAATAGCATCAGCCACCTCCCAAAYGGTACTAAAGGTGAAGCTGATGCTGAAAAACAGTGGGCAGTGCTGCCCAAGGCAGCCGATGCTGCTGGCACAAGCTGTAATAATCTTTGCCTAGATAGTGCAGATGACCTAGTGACAGGTAGGACAGCAGCAGCAGTCACTGAAGTGATTAACAGTGGTGTTCCTGAAGCCTTGGAAACAGATCCCTGGCTGGCAAACTGGGATCCAACAGTTACCAGTGATTCCTGGGGTTTTTCTAGTCTGTCAGATAGCCAAGTCAATGGACTGGATAATTGGCCCTTTTTCCCCCAGCAGCAAAACTCAGAGGAAGGTAACTTGGAAAATGTTTGGTTAGGCATTAGTAATAAATGGTCTACAGAAGACCTAGGAACTAGTGATAACATCTGGGGAGAAGAGGATGCGAGCACAGGCCCCATAATTCAGGAGACACCAGTAAGACAAGGTTTGCCTGGGGAGCAGGCAGGCGTTAGCAAACCTAGACCGAGCAAGGAGATAGCTAAACCCTTGGCTCTGTTTCAAATGGGAAATTCCAGAAATACTAGCACCGAGAGTTCAACTAGTCCTAAAGACAATGAGACCAACAACTCAGATTTATCTGAAGATGAAATTGCTAACCGGAGATATGGATTGTTGTACCAGGAAATTGAGGCTGATAAAGAAGAGGTACCTACCGTGTGTAGCCTAGTTTAGACAAAGAGTTACTTAGGCCATGCGTAACCTTGTTGCTTAAAAACATTCCATTTGTGTCTTTCCTACTGCCCTTCCTAAGCCCATGCTATTCTTTTTTTGAAAAATTGCCATGCAACTGTTCATAGTGTGGTGCCCTTCAGCCCTTCAAGCAGGCTGACAAAAATACATTTCAAAATGGTGAATGAAGCATTGAACTGTGAAGACACATTGTGTCTGGCAGCTTTTGTGTTTTATCTGTAGATCTTTAAATGCACCTGGTCTTTATTATTATTGTTTTATACAATTATTTAAGGTATTCTGCTTTTTTGTTTTGTCATTTTCTATAAGAACTGTAATACCTGTTACCAAATAGCATCGGTTGTCAAATTTCTTGCTGCCTTACCCTTCATTTTATTGTTTCTTCTCTCTTTTATCTCTTTTTTTTTCCTTTTTTATAATGTCTGGCCTATATTTTTATTTTGAAATTAAAAATATTTAGACTCATGTTCTGATTTAGTAAACAAATGATAATTTGTTCGCATCTTCACTTCTACTTAGGCATCCACCACAGCATTTAATGGATTTACACAGGTAAGAAATAAACAGGTTTTGAGATTTTTTTTTTTCTGTGCTATTAAGAAAGTATTAGAACTGGCTATACAAATGCAGGACATCTGTTCTACAGACAACTGCATAGTCACATCATGCTATCTCAAATCCAGACCCTGTCTGTGATCAGAAATCCTTCTTTGATGTAACTAGAAGTACTGTTCTAGTACTGATGTACTCTTTGGCTGAGTCTAATAGCCAAAAATCTGGCTACCATAATGGGACAGCTGTTTCTTCCTAAAATGGCTGGTCTAGCTTTTTCATTGTGCTCTTTTGTGGATTATTTTTCTCACAGTCCCAAAATCCTGTGAATCAGGTTTTCAGTTTCACCTATTTTCAGTGACTCTGTGTGTAAATATGTAGGGAGTTTAGGGTTTTTTTTCCTTCATCTTTATTTTCACTTAAAATATATATTTTACTCTCAAAGTTAAACCTAAATTATTTATGTGCTGCTGTGCTGATGGTGAGTTTGTGGTATGCATCACAGAGATACAGCACATAAAGACACCATGTTTATGGTTTCAAATTCCAGGGCTGTATCAAGATCCCAAATTTTGGGTGGATAACCTGGGTGCTCATTATTTTCCACCATTCTCTTAGAGACTGACTCAACCACAGCACACTCTGCACACCTAAATTTAAAAGCACCCAAAAAGGCTCAACTTATACAAGAATGGAAATGAGTCTTCCAGGGATTAACCATTCTGCTCCAGGACATTTAGTTTAGTAAGGGATACAGATGGAATGGGCAAAGCACAAGGCTAYCATTGCTAATAATTAAGGCAAAATGTTTGTCTGGAGAAAATAAACATTTGCTGTCCCCTCTATGGTAAGAAAATCATTTGGCCCAGCAATATTTTGCAAATTAATTAGTTCTGAATGAGTGAGATGTTGGAAAACATCTCAATTTTTCTACTTTCTTAATGCAGGTAGATTTTTGTATTTGTAATTACTGTAATTATTATTCAAATAAAAGCCCATGATCAAGAAGAAAGTAGCTTAGAGCTGATGTACTCTACAGGCACAGCCTTAGAGCTGATGTACTCTACAGGCACAGTCTGCAAAAAGGATTCAGAGTTCCACAACTTAGAAGTGCATTGGACTTTGAACTAAGTCCTTGTGAATCAGATGTATTTAATTAAGAGTTTTTCACTGTCTTTAGTGAGGTGAAAAATCTTGGTTTATAAACATTGAATAAAAAATTGAAAAAGTTTTTTTTTGTATTAGTAGTACTCAGATGATCCAGATAAATATTAAAAATGATTTTTAGTTAAGTTGTATTTGCCGTCTTATTCTGTGTGAATGTACTTAGCGACTTTACCTGAATAAACATTTAAAAAATCGGGTCTTTGATGGACACCTGCAAATACCCTGTCTCAAATACTTTTGCATCATTTTTCATTTCTGTATCTAGGATATCTCTGCATTTACAGTGCAATCAAATGAGAATGTGACAGAGCCTTTGGTAAGTGGCGACTTTTGGTTAATTTTTAAATGTCTTGTCTAAAAGGGTACAATTTTTCCTTTGTGTTTTCCATCCTTTCTACCACAACATCTCTTGCAATTCTTCCACCTGGAAGAGCTGCTGGGTGATACAATTGCAGCTGTAAATCCATAATCACTGAAACAATCTTTCACAAGGATAGCACAGAGCAAAAGAAAATAAAACCAGAATATTTTAAGGTATGTTTATTTTATAAAGGTGTTCATTTATTGCATTTAAGAAATTACTATAATGAGACTATGGTCCCGTGTACAGCAAGTATGTAATAGTACATGATGGCTGTTACAAATCTCCAAAATTGCTGTAATTTTATCTACTCACCACATTTTAATAGTAGGCACAGTCTACTTCCAAGGAGGGGACAATCTTTTTGGAAGTTATCACACCTGGATTTCTTAGCTCCTCTTACAGTCTTTGTTTAGCCTGGGGCAAGAATGAGAATAACAGCATTGCTGAATGCTATAGTTACTTAATACCATCAGGATGATATTTAATGTCATTTATGATGGTTTATGGTGTTTATGACATGGTGACATGGTGTTTATGTTTATGATAGTTACTGAATATTGTGAGAGTATTTTTACTGGTAGCTGCAGTGTGGTAACCTATCTGAAGCCTGCTTTTCAACAAGTGACTTGAAGCACATCATTGCAATCTGCTTTATGTTACTTGTGTTTTTAAGTCTGAAAGAGTCTTCCACCATTAAACCTCAGGAAACTCATTAGTGGTCTTACCTGCGATAAATATACTTTGTATTTCTCATTTCAGTCCTATTTCTTCTTTATTGAATTCTCTAGAGCTGTCATTAATACACTGCACAGAGAGATTTTTGCACAGTATGGTATACCATGAGTGAACGCTCCTTAATACTATGCCAAATCCTAAAGGTCTTGCATAGACAAACTTCTCTGTACCTTATCAAAAACCAGCCTGGTTAAGGAATATATGAGCAAAGAATTCAGAGGCTATGGTTTTGTTTTTTTTTTTCCTAAAAAATATCAGAAGATGATCTTAGTATCCTAAGAAGCTGTCTCTTCATCACAGGAAACATCAAATTCTTGCCAGCAGCCTGTTACCAACTGCAAAGCAATTGCTTTTGAGCTTCATATTATGCTGAGCAATTTGTTCATGGCAAGTTAATCTATTGGGGTTATTCTATCTGGTTGAGTCAGCCATCTCTATAAATCAAATATGATAAGCACACTTGGAGCGCTCCCCTTGTTATGTGCATGTATTTGCAGAGTAACATCACCACTGGAGATTGCACTTCTGCTGTGAGCTGTTTTGCCACAAGACTGAACATGTTGCAGGGCTGGTGATATTTCTTAGATCCTCTTGTTGAAAAACAAGCTGAGGCTAGAATTTAAAAGGGTGGAAATGCCAATAGTGGTTTGATAAATGGGTGCTTTATAGGTGATTGAGAGCTCAATTTTAATAAGAAAACAGGGATTATTGGTAGAGCTCATTGCTAGAATTCAATCATTCAGTGTTTGTCCTTGTGCATATTAAAACTGAGTGTCTTATTCTGCTTATTGCTTCTTACCTTCTCTGGAGGAAGGACTATATTGTCTGAGAACAGACAGAAGTAGGGAGGATGAGGTAGATTTTTTAACTCTTATTTGAAGGCTAGAGTTGGTACACATGTGTGCCAGTTCCAATTTCTGGCCTTGCCATGAGTTTCTGGAGCATTTTTGAGCAAAGTGAATGCTTTTCTCCCACTTCCACTATGTCTCACTGTAATTCAGGAAAACTATGCTTTCTCTCCTTGTGAGGGAGGCATGTAGGACTGGTACATTTTACATGTAGAACATCGATGATGAAAATGCCCTTTACATGCTGTCTTTTATTGGGGACAAAGCTTGGCAAGACCAAGCCTGAAGCAATATTGTGCCAGGCACAGATCCCTTTCTCCCTCTTCCTTCCCACTATCACACGGTCCTCAACAAATTTTCCACTGTCTACTTAAAAATCAATAACAAAAGACTGAGGCTGAAGAAGCTCCACCTGGGGAACCTAAGGTTGAGGAAACCCCTGCTGCTGCTGCTGCCATTGTGGAAAAGGAGGCCACCCCTGCTGAGCCAGCAGAGCAGCCTGTGGTGAGTGATCTGTCCCCCATGTCACCTCCCAAGCCTCATTGGAGCCACCTTTCATTGTGGTGAATGTGCCTGATGCATTTCAGCCATCCTTTCCACTGTCATCCTCCATGGGTAGTTTCCCCAGTGCCCAGCTGTGTCACAGCATGCCTCTCTAGCACGCATCCTCCTTTCAGCCCTGAAATGTCATTCCTCTTATGTCTGGCATTTTAGTCTGAAGTTTGGCTGAGTGGTTGTAGTTTCACAGGTTGTTTCATGCCAGACGACACCAAAGTAAGGCAAAGAATGAAATTACGTACCTGATGCACATTGTTTTATCAAACTGCTGAGCAAAGTGCTTTATGTCAGTGTAATGGTTTGGAATAAAAAAAGCGGAGGGGAGGTGGAGAGAGAAGGAATGGGAAATCAGTCATTAATCTGAAGCTCTTCTCTTCCCATGGGTGCATGGCAAGGAACAATGTGGAAGAAGAGATACTAAGGAGGTCGAAAAGGTGGTTTTATTTTGAAGAAAAAAAAATGTAAAAGAAGTTCCCCATTTTTCCAAAAGGAATTATTTTTGTCTTGCACTAAAAGAAAGCAATGCTCTGAAGCCTGTTGCACATCTTAGGCACTAATTAAACAGGCTCTGGCTGCAGCACCATGCATTTGCTTGTTGGCTGGCATGAACTCATCATATGATAAGTTCAAAATGATCATATGATCATTTTGCTGCTGAGGAGTTCTGGGTCCATGATCTGTTGTCAGCTGCTCTGGCTGAGTCACAGGAGTGCAGAGCTATTGGGAGAGAGGCAGAGAGAAACCGTGCAAGAGACAGACAGTTTAAGAGCAATCCAAGAGGAAGAATGTAGGCATTAAATAGAAGTTAATCAGTTTTAATTAGTTTATTCTTGTTTTGTTGCTTACTCAAAATGATATTGTCCTTACTAATTTGGGAAAAAAAGCTACAGTATTAGTTTTAAAAATGCCTGAAATGGAGTGACTCTTAATTTGGTTCTCAAAGGTTGTTATTTTAGGATGGGTTTTCCAAGACTTGCAAGGAAAAGTTTTGAATGTTAGGGTTAATGACAAATATGTTCAAAGCTAAGGAAAAGTACGCTGAATTGCAGAACATGCAAAAAATGGCATATCCTGGCAGCAGTTCTGCTTTAGTTTCCTTTATGAATGTCAATTTCCTTTAAAAGTAGAGTTGTAAACTATTAATAGAYACTGCTTCATTGGGAATGTTTTATCACATTTAGTTGCTTCCAGTTCGGAGTGACAGCCAGTCCTCAATTTAATTTTTCTGTAGGAAGTTTCTTTCCACATTCCGTTAATCCAGAAAATTTATGGCATGGATTCCTCATTGTAGGAATTTCACAGTGGATTTTCTGGTAGGGTGTTCATTTAAATTATGGAGAGAATGGCCCAGGGGTAGGCATGCCTATCAAGGCACTTCATTAAAAAGAGCTTGTTAGAATTGCTGCCTGGGATCTCTCTTTTTTCTTGGTGTTTTGGACCTCCAATGCCACAGAACAAATAAATTTTTTATTAGTAGCTGTCAACAGTTGATCTTTTTTGGGGATAAAGTGTCTGGTAATTAAAGGAACAGGATGACTATGTGTGCCAATAGAAGAAAAGTTAACCATGGTAAGAAGTCCGTGCATGGAATTCTGCACACAGAGAGAGTTGTTCTTGTTTTTCTATAGTATCCCCAAAGGCAGCTGTAAATCCAAAGGATAGTCTAAAGGATATAATGCAAAAACTACTGGCTTTTTTATTTTTCAAATAATACTGCCCCTCTCACCACATCAATTTTTCACATTAAAGCAAAGATGATGTGAGGACATCATAATAAAGTGAATGCTTATGAAATGTTATTACCCTTTCTTCTTTTCCTGCATGTAAGACATAGTGCTTTGAGTTCAGAGCTCTGCTAAGAGATGAGTTTTCTACTTCCACTGTACTATTAGTTTGGGAAGAGCTTCTCAGTGCTGATCGGGATCTGATGCCTGCCTAGACTCTGATGTTCTCCCATTAAAGCGGTCAGACATTCAGCTAAATACTGTGTTTTTCAGAGCAGTGTATAAGCATACATGAAACTACCCACTGATAAGCTCTTTGCAGACACTGAACAAGTGTGGCAGAAACCAGGGAACAGCCTGCAACTCCAAGAGTATCTAATTAGTATCTAATATCAATCCAACTGAGTTACAATTCACAGTGCCCAAATGGTGGACATGCAGTTTGGGGGAGCAATACAATGGTTGGATACTATGGTCAGCTGTGTCCAGATTCCGAGTGTGAAGCTGGGTGTGGGTGCAAAATTGGAGCAAAAAGACATTAACAATATTTGTGTCTCATATACAGGAGAAACTGGTGTAGAATAGTGCCTTTCTGTTGCAGTCTGGAGAAGCAGACTTTTCTCTCTGGAACCAGGACATTAATGTTATTCCAGTC
>NW_026623311.1:2506849-2538470 GCF_030028575.1 Malurus melanocephalus
TTTTTTTTACTAGGCTTTCATGCTGTAACAATTGTACGGTTCATGCTGTCATGCCTCTCTTCTCAAACTCCACTATCCACAAAATTCGAACTCCCAATCAAATCTCAACTCCTAATCAGAAAATCAAAATGCTACTAAATTGACKAATCAAATTAGCTTTGGAAAAGCCCAAACTTTGGAAGGCAAGAGAATCTCTTCTTATTTTCACTTTTGCAGCCAAAACTGTGCTTTCAGTTAACCTGGTACACAGTTCTCATTTTTAAATGTGTGTATATATATATATATATATGTATTAGATCCTTCTGCAAAGATAGCTGAAGCTGGGCAGATGGGATTCTTACCAGAGAATATTGCCAGGGAATTATTAAGAAAATGGAAAACGCTGACACGTTCCTGACTTAGAAATGCAAGATTATAATAATTTCTGAAGGCAAATTGTATATACAGCTGCTGGCCAAAATTCAGCACTCTTTAATAGTACAAGTAGGGAAGTCATCTGTGTACTGACTTGCAGTTGTATATAAGGTTGTTATGGGCAACAGTACATCTCTGTTCTACAGAAAAAAAAAAAAAAAAAAAAAAAAGATATTTTTCTGGGCGGCTATGTGCATGCATGCATCACTACAGTATTAAATATTTATATTATGCTGTTGATATTTGGGGTTTTTTCCTATTTATGACCCTCTGCAATCTCCTCAAACTTACTATAAAACTGAAGATGACATAACAGAGACTTGGCAACTTCAAAAAAAAAAAAAAGGAATTAATCATTTTTAAAAAGGTTATATAGCACTGTAGTTTTAACAGGGATACAGCTGTAAGAGGTTTCTATGGCAACACTACTATCAGCAACTGCCTTGTCCTGGCATCTGGTCATGTTTGGGGCTTATGAGTGGCTGCAAGCAATATGTGAAGATTAGAGTAGAAAAAAAAAATGAGTGACATGAAGTTTAGATGTAACTCAGCATCCTTTTATTAAAAAAGAAACATGCATCCATTTCAGCTGAAACTTTAAGGAATTTTTGTGTGACAGCTGTGTGTGTATGAAGGCAGGCAGCTGGAGCCTGAGTATGTGAGGTTTCCACATTTCGGATTGACAAAGCAGACAGACCAATATAATACCATGCCCCCAGGTTGGTTTCCATAGCTTCTCTTCACCCTTATAGCTCTTCAGAAACATCTGACCAAGCTCTGTCAAAATTTATTAGCAAAATTGATTTCCATAATGGGGCTTTAACTTGGTTTTGCTTTGCAGAGCATCTTTAGCTGTGTCTGCAGAGTCAGACCTGAACAGCTAAAAAAGCACTTCCGGTTTTAGTGAGTTTGAATGTTGACCTTCTGTAGAAAAGGACCTAGTGCTGGTAACATGTAACAGGTAACAAGTACTATTTGGGAGGAGCTTGTATTTAAGGCATTCAATCCTTTGAACACCTAAATGGGTGTTAGTTTTGGAAAACCACTGATGTCTAACTTATGTAATGTCAGACTGCTGCTTGTGCCACTGCATGTTCCATTGGATATGGACCTAAAGTAAGGTGATTCTGAAAAAAAATTTACTTTGTAGCCCACCTGTTTTGAACAGCCCCTTTAAATGAGTTGCAGTCCAACATGAGTGGAAGAAGTATTTTATAAAGTTTACACTGAGGCCCTGTGCATTACAGGAGCTACAGCAGGTGATAATGGAAACAGTTCAAGGGATGGGCAGGAGAAATTTGAGCTTGGTGGGAACGGCAAGGTTGCTTACTAAACAATTCTTCAAAGCGGGTGCTGTTACGAGAATACTGATATTAAAAGTAAATAAAATTACTATCCTTAATACTTACAGTGTGATGATGATGTAAAGGCTTTATTTGTTTAGCATGTAACTACTTCTATTTCAGATTGTACTTGGCAGTATATTCCTGCTTGCTAATATATAGCAGCTCATTTAGCCATTCATTTCATTGTGTCCCATACATGGCATGCTTCTGTTAGCTTGATTAATATTGATTTCTCTGCAGCCACTGCCTCAGCATGAGTAAGGTGATGACCATATTTAATTTTTATACAGGAAAGTGTCGAGGCAGGGGATAAGAAGACAACTGGAGTTGCTGAGAAGGAAAGCGAGGTACATATGAATAGACTCACGAGTATGGTTGTGCTTTAATATCTTCAAGAGATCATGACAAAAAAAATTGTCATTTGTATGTCATCAGTTGGCCAGCCAGTACAATGTGACTGTGACCTGGTATTAAAGTCTAACACTGCACAAATATATCTGTGGCATATATTCTAACAGATCACCTGTCATCCATGGCAAGATTTATCTTAGAAACTGCCTGTTGGAACAGTATAGAGTGATAAGTATCTCAGGGCAGCACACAAAGCAGTTCAATGGCTAAAGGAGGTATAATGCTCTTTCTACTGATATTTGGAAATATATTGCATAGATTCCCAGTAGCTTTTACAATTTCCATATATTTATTTGTCTAGCCTTTCTGTAAACTTCTTTATAAAAAGAAAATTAAAAGTCCTGTGGTTAATCATTTCTTTTTACTAGCACAATATGCCCTGAGCTGAAAGAGATACTTGAAAATAATCATGAGTTGGTTTGCTAAAGTGCAATATGGCAGCAAGTTAGATACAGTTAATATCAAATTATGAAGCAAATTAAAAGCTCAGCGACATACTTTAAACTGTGCATATGTCGATTTGAATGATTGCATTTTGCTTTCATTTCTTCAGGGATGGTAAAAGTACTTACTCTGAATCTTTGTATACTAACGTGAAACTATAGTGTGTTCAAATGGGGGCAACACAAGAGGATTGGCTGCATATTAAACTCAGGGATGAAAGCAGGGACTGGGAAATAACTTCTACTTATTAATCACTCAGGATTTGTATCTCAAGGTTCAACCTGCTCTTTTGTTCTTACTCATTTTAATGCCATATATAAAACATATATATACAAATACATAGATACATACAGATATATACAAAAAGGTAATGAATTGTTTTCAGAACGTGCTACGTTCAGCTGTCCAAGCTTAGGTTCATTCTCCTGCTGTAAAACAGCATTAGGTCTGCTAGAGCCAAGGATATATCTGTGGCTGTAGGGCATGTCAGCATCACTTGGAAATGAATTTGAGACTCACTGGTGTACTCCTGCTGTATTCCTCATCAGCGCTGCCACATCCTAATGGAAACCAGTGGAATTGCATGGGAAGAAAGTCCAGAGTGGGAGTGGCAGAACAAGTGGCAGCTTGGTGTTGACACAGTGCAAGAGTGTTGTGTTGTTCCTCTGGCACTGCCTTGTCACTCCCAACAAGTCTGCTTCAAGAAGAAACACGCAAGAATGTCTCACTGTTGTGCTAGCACCAAAGGCTAAGTCTTTGAAATCTTTCTCCTTTATTCTAATACTACTTGTTCTTATAAAGTTGAGGTCTCTGTTCTGAGAGTGAATTTGCCCTTGTGTTCTGTTTAAAATACCTATTTAAAACAGTATTACTGCATGCAGAACAGCTGCCATAATAGATCAGATTATTTGCTAAGCTCATATTTGACTATCAGTGGAAGGTGGTCCCTTTGATACTGTATAAGTTGCATAACAAATTTTTCACTATTACCTGAGAATCTTCACGACTTTGCAATGGATGCATTGCCTAAAGCAAGGTGATTGGTTTCTCTTGACATTAGCTAGTTTAGCTGTGATTGTAACCAACTGTCATAAAAATTACCCATTCCTGTTCTAAATCCATCCATGGGGCAAGAGCTTCAGCTCTGGTAGACCAGTGTAGCTCTGAGAGCTCCTCTGGCAGATCCCAGTGGCAGGCTTTGTACCCCTTCTTCTCATTTTCCTGGGCTTGTTATCACTACTGCTGAATCTGTGGCATTGTGTTGAGCTGACAGCAATGTTAATGAGAGTACAACTGTATGGATTGGCTGCATCCTGGCTAAAGAAGAATTCATGTCTGTGCAATTAAAACAGCTGAGTGGTTCTATCATACCCCTCATTATACTGGATGATCCTTTCTTTCTCCCCTGTGGGCTTAGTGTAATGGGACAGCTGTCCAAATTTCAATAATTCTGCTAGAGATAGCTAATTTAGATTAATTAGATTGCCTAATGTTAGTAATTACCTGTATAAAAGAGATTCGTAGGATTGGTTTTTCAGTATGAAGTGAGGTAATAGTAGCTGTATCTGCAAGGGTGTGGTTCAGCATTGTTTGGTATGAATTCAACCTCCTGCTTTCTTTTCTGTCTTCTGTACTAATCAAATATTTGAGGCTCACAGAAAGGTTCATTCTATGCTACCTCACATCCCTTTTTATAAAAGCTTTTTTAAATCATCTAGCTTTTATTGGTTTTGTACTCTTAAGACACAGGAACAAATGATTGTGCAATTGTGAGCTGTTGGATACATTTAATGACTCATGACTGCAGGCTGTGAGAGCATTTGCCCTTTCACTGTGGGCCATCTGCGAGCTGATTCACGTAAATTACTATTCTCCGTAATGAAATAAAATGGGCTATACAAATCCAATCAATAGAAAAGAAGTTGTTTATCCTAATCACAACAGACAGCAAGATCAATTCCTGCAGCATCCTGTTAGAAATGCATGGTGTGAAATCAATCTGATACGTACTCTATTCCCACTCTTATCTACTAGCCTCTTCCAGGACTTTTACATTCATCATTTCTTTGTATATGTTCTTGGGTCAAGACCACTAAAATTGGTAATACTGTGAGTGGCAGACTTGGGTGTTTTATAGGAGAAAATGTCAACATCTGACCTTCTCTAGTGATGTTACTTTTTTTTTTGCAATAGAACATCCATCCTTCAGCAGCAGCAGTTTCAATTTCTACAAATCCATATAATATTTTCTGTCTTCAAGGATTCCAGGAGGATTTCTTTATCACATCAATTAATAGCAAATAGGAGTAGTTATGAATATTTAATGTTGCTAAAAAACAATGGCTGAAGAGTGCCCTTGAACAGTTACTGAATCCAGGTAGTGGAATTAGCCTCATCCATGGGGGAAAGATCAAACTGAGGAAACATAGAGCATCAGACTGTTCACTGGAGGTCAGAGACATTTTTGCTAACTGTGGCTTGACATTGGTACCTTTAACAGTTTTCCTTCAGTGTTTTTTCTTTATCCTGGAGCTATCTATTGTAAGGTAAAAATTCTGTCTTGAAGTTAATTAGGTTAAAACAATGAGTTTTGTCATTTAGCTTCCACTTTTCAAACCTTAAGATTAATCCATTGTAAATATATACCCAGTATGCTACTGTATGCAGTATATTGCAATACAAATGTTTCGGTGGTGTTGCAAGTGTCTTGGAACAAGACAAGAACTCTGGAATGAGTTGTTTCCTTTTATAGCTTCAACCAATCCCTTTCTGCCACTAAGGAATGAATATAAGAAGATCTAAGGGAAAAAATAGCTAATAAATGAAACAGAAGAAGGCAAAAGCTAACAGTAAATAATTGCTACATACAAAATAGCTAAATCTTACAAAGTCATGAGAACAAAAGAGAGACCGAAA
Source organism: Malurus melanocephalus (assembly GCF_030028575.1). Taxonomy (NCBI): domain Eukaryota; kingdom Metazoa; phylum Chordata; class Aves; order Passeriformes; family Maluridae; genus Malurus; species Malurus melanocephalus. The sequence continues at coordinate 2,512,381 of NW_026623311.1, forward strand.
ATGCCAGCAAATACCCTTTCCTGAGATAGTGCCTGACAGGGGCAGCTGCATTGGAAAAACAAAGGGACAAGATGGCATCAGATCACTCCCAGAAGGCAGGAGCTCACAGGGTAGTTCCAGCGGAAGATGAAGAAGACCTGAAGGGCCCACCTGGGCTCAGTGCCCTCCTCACATCAGGGGACAGCAGGGCAGGCAGGGCCAGGCAAAGCAGCTGGGCTGGGGCCACTCGTGGCTGGCAACGACCTGGGCCAGAGCTGGGGCTGCTCCACCCTGACGGCAGACAGGCACCTGCAGAATTCATCCCAAGGCAGCTCAAAGCCTCTAACTGCAGTCTCTCTAAGACAAAGAAAAAAAAAAGTCAAAAATATGAAAAGAGAACCAGAAAGACAGAAGCCTCTGCTTAAGCAAAGGCTAAGCAGCCAGTGAAACAAAAACCATGCAGCGAAAGGGTGGGAACTGTCTCTTTTAGCAGACTTAATAGTGTCCCCGACAGTGTCCCACCCCAGTTAGTCCTGGCTGCCGGGTCTTAAAGAGACAATAACAATTTTGTTACAGGTAGATAACAAGAACAAGAACAAGTAACAGTTTATGCTGCATGAAGGATTAAACATTGATCTACTACTAGGCAGGTACTTTTCTATCCACCTTTCAAGAACTGGAATAAATCATGCACTTATTTCTCAACACAGACGGATCAGAAATGGTTCAGTCATAGCCAGATGGAATAGGCTTTTATGTATCTTTTTTTACTGACATAACTATAATCTTTGTGGTTTTATTTTTTTCTGATATTTATCCAGCTGTAGAATATATTTCTGACATGGCCTGATTAATAAGTCTCTCTTTGAGAAAGGAATATGTAATTAAGATTACAAGATTTTTGAAACTAGCCAAAGTCTAGAGGTAGGTGACTAGCTGGAGAAGGCTTGGAACCTCTTCCCAAGAACAGATTTCATTGGAAAGGTCTTGTGGACCCCTGCACAGTTTGCAAGCTCCTCCTCCTCAGCAGAAACCAATGGTAAATTTCTCCCACAATACAGCTGGGAGACAAGAGAAGAAAAACAGCTTTGACAAACAATTACTCCACTAGAAACACCTCAGGACTCTGCTAAGTGTTGCCTGGTGAGGTTTCAGAAATGTCTCTCTCCCACCTGTTAATCAGCTTCTCTGAACAAGCTTATCCTCTGTGCTGCTCTTCTCCATAAATCTGGAGGAACACGAGTGAACTCAAGACCATAGGTCAGCATCACACAGGGCAGTCACAGAGCAGAGGCTGGTCCACGTTCTCTCCAGCAAGTATCTGTAACTTGTACATTGAAAGGTCTTTCCCGTCTGCTGTTTTTAGGTGGTTCCTGCTGGTGCGGCATCAGAAGACAGTACGGCTGTGGCAGCAGGAGCTGCTGCTACTAAGCAGGAGGATGTTGCTGAAAGTGACAAACCTCAGGGAGAAGAAAAAGAGGCTGATGCGTCTCAGGTAACTCATGTCAGTGCATGGAGAGTGTCTTAGAGGAATTGGGACAGATTCAGCAGCCTGAGAGACACAAGACTACTGCAGCTCTGTGCCCCTAGGTCAACCAATACAGGCTGATATTCTCTTGGGATAGCCAGAGGAAGACCTCACACAGGGTATCCTTACTTTGAGTTGTGCCTTTGTGCCTCTGTGCTCCCTTAGGCTTATGGAAATGGGACTTAGTGGCCCTATGATGGCCCTGGGAGAAGCATGGACAGCACATTGTTTGGGCTGCCCCTCACTGTTGTCTTTCTGTGTCCCTCTGGGGAGATGACATTTATCACATAAGAGAAACAGGCTAAGAAAGGATTAGAATTTTGCTTATATCCTGGCACCATGTCCTATCCATTGCATTACTTTGTTTCATGTAAGTCATGGTAGTGTTGTGGTTTGGCCCTGGCTGGATGCCAGGCACCCACAACAGCTACCCACTCCACTCTCCCTTGCCACAGCTGGGCAGAGGAGAGGAAAAAAAATTAACAAAGGGTTTATGAGTTGAGATAAGGAACCAGGAGGAAACATTCCAAAAGGGCAAAACAGGCTCAACTTGAAGTTACAAAGTGAATTTATTACTAACAGAGACAGAGGAAGATCATGAGAAGTAAAATAAAGTCTTAAAGACACCATTCTTCCCCCCAAATCCCTTCCCTCCTTCTCACCAACAGTGCAAGGAGCAGGCTGTGACAGTTTTAGTCACCTTGTTCTGGGATCTTCTTCCATTACTCGGGGAGAGGAGTCCTTCCTCTGCTGCACCGTGGGGTCCCTCCCGTGGGAGGGAGAAGTTCTCCTTGAACTCCTCCAGTGTGGCCCAAATCTCACAAGCAGCAGTCATCCCAAATCTGCTGCAATGTGAGCTCTTCCCATGGGCAGACAGTCCTCCCAAAACTGCTGTGGTGTGGGTCACTTGTCCACAATGTGCTGTACTCCAAGGACACACTGCTGCAGCCTGGAAGCAGGGACTCCATCTCTCCACTGGGTATCCCACTGGACCACAGCCTYYTCCAGGTATTGACTCACTCCTGTGTGGGCACCTCCCCCATGGGCTACAAGTGGATTTCTGCATCCCCTGTGGACCGCATGAGCTGCAGGTGAACAGCCTGCTCCACCATGGTCATCACCATGACCTGCAGAGGAAATTCAGTTCCAGTGCCTGGAGCACCTCCTCCTTCTCCGCTGCCTGTGTTGTCTCCATTTTATTCCTCGCATATTCTCACCTTCTCCTCCTTCTCTGGCTAGGAAAAAAACTGTGTGCCCCTTTTGCTTTGATTTCTTCTTAAATATGTCATCACAGAGGCATAACCAACCTCTCTAATTGGCCCAGGCTTGGCCAGCAGCATGTCCATCATCTTCAGAGCCATCAGGGATTAGCTCTGCTGGACATGGTGGAAGCTTCCAGAAGCTTCTTACATGAGCCATCTTTGCCCCCCCCCCCCGCTACCAAAAACCAGGCCAGGCAAAACCAACACAGGTGGTTAAGCTATGTATCTGTATCTCACCTGCTGCCTTTTCCTCTGCAACCTCTGAGAAGCTAGCAAACACCTACTAGAGCCGGGCAGCCCATTGCCACCTGTTGTCATTGCATATTCTGTTTCTTCAGATGGTCTGGCAGCAGATCAGTGAACATGTTTTTTTCAGGTTGGATGCTCCAACAAGTTTCATTAAATGCTTTTTTTTACTGGGCTTCATTATTGGTCAGATGCTACRTAGCTTTTTTTCTTTCTCTGTTCCCAGTTACATTGCTGTAAATTGGGAGAAATCCCTTCAATCAGTAAAGAAATAGGTCATATTTCCTTCTTTCTTCACCTTTCTATCACTATTATCCTGCTGACTTGAATTTCCAAATAAAAACAGTATGGTGACTACTGGAACCAGTGGCTTCACTCAAACCTGCTGAAACTAAAGAGCAGAGTGAAGGAAAAAGGTCTGTTAATTTCCAGGAGCACTGAAAATGAAGCCCAAGCTACCTACAGAGAATTTTTATTATTTAGTTCAATAATAAGTAAAGTAGGTTTAGGAGGACTAAGGGGAGCAGCGATAACAGGGAAGGGATTACTCCTTGTCATTCTGGGACAAATACTGTTTTCTGTCTTAAGAATTCATGATGGAGAAAAAATAATTTCTCATCCCCATATATGCCCTACGCAATGAACGATAGTGTTTTCCTGTTTGAAATAAAGTACTAAATAGTTTTGCATTTCTTTTCGGGGGGCGGGGGTTGTTGGTTTTTGGGGTCTTTCTCCCCAGGAAAAGGTCAGCAGCATCCCTTCAGTAATAACAGAGCCAGCATCAAACAATGAGGAGGAGGRAGAAGAAATCATCGTGAATGAGTCCAAAGATGCTGCAGCAGAGATGGGCGCTCAGGTCATTGACACTTCCCCCAGTGAAACTTCCCAAGTTGGAAATGATCAGAAACCTGCTGAAGAAATCCAGGCTATGCTTTCTCAGGATCAGCCTGTTCCAGCAGAAGATGCAGCTTCAGCAATGCCACCTGGTTTTCTCTATAAGGTCTGCTTCTTCATTCTTTTRGATATCCCTGTCTTCTGTGGAAATGTGTTGTCTGCATAGGTAGTGTCATGATTTCTTGAGGCCAAAGGATTCTTAGTTTATCAGCCACATGTACACACAGATACATGCAGCCACAGCTCTAATATTGTGTTGTTGCTTCATAAATGATGTTTGAGAAGTTTTCTGCATGCTTGTTGCCATGCATCACATCATGTAGCTCTAAGATTCACTGAAGTATAAGAACCTGTTAATCTCACCAAATGACTGCTGAAAATTAGTATATTGAATAAAACTGCACTGCCACAAAGTTAATCAGGAATGCTGTTGGTATATGCTAATGATGTATCTGATATGCTAACAATATATTTGATCTTCAGGGTCCCTTCCAAACCCAAAACATTCTATGATTCTATGATCATTTTAAAAATAGCGTTTTTCTGGCCAGAAAATGTATAGTGGAAGTATTGATTCTATTGAAACTCATGGCTACAAATCATGATAATGAAGTCAAAATGTCATTCAGTAATTTTAGTAATAATATAAACTGTTAGAATAATCAAACTGAAAAGTTTAATGAGGCATAAGATAAATTCTTTCCTTGGCTGGCAAAACCCCCAGGGTTTCCTGGTTCACAAGATTCTTGGATAATACTTTACACTTCAGAATCACTGAGCAGCAGAAAAGCTCCTTGAGGATGGATGAACTTTACATGCTTCCTATTAAAATTTGCATAATTCAGACTAATTAGTCCCAGAGCACTCTCTAAGTATGCCATACTTTTTCATCTATTGTCATTGCTCAATATTTTCTGCAAACTTTGTGAATAACAGTAGGTTGAGGGTAAACAGTATCATTCAACTCAGACATGATGACATAGTTCAACTTTTATTTTTCATCACATACTCTAGGGTCAGACATAGAGAAGGAGAAGTTGAATACATGTTTGCCATCTGGTTTTCAATGCCACTTTCTTTCATAATTGCAGAGTTAGGAAATGATTGTGCTTTGAGAAAATTAGAATAGCTATCTTTTAAGGAGATAAAACCATTTACTTAAAATGGAATGTTCACAATGACATGCTGATCTAGCCAATGGATCAGCCCCAATAATCACCCCTTTGAAAGGCAGATACTTTTGGTATACCCATCTGCTAGTAAGTGGGAGTTCCTTCCAGGGCAAGCATTAAGTAGGGCTCCCATTACTCACCTCTTTGATCACCTGTTGCAGTGAGTACTGTATTTGACTGACTCAAATTTTTATCAATGTTCATAAGAAGAATAACACAACAGTAGCCACGAGAAAATGAGAGAATCTGAAGTTCCTGAGAGTCTTTCTCAACTTTATTTGCTAAATCCTACTACCCCTTTCTCAGTTCTCTTGATAATAATGGGGAATGAAAGGAAGCTCCTTACACAAGAGGCATGATGGTGGTAGGCCTTGTCCAAGAGGCAAAACTTCTGGGATGTTGCAGTATCATCTGTCCTTGAGATCTTGTGATCTTGGGAAAGGATCTTCAGTTTCCCTTGATAGTCTCAGAAGATTTAGTTTAGTTGTTCTTGCTTCTAAGGAAATGCATTAAAAAAACTGATATGAATCAATGCCTTTATTATCAATTTATGTCAGATCGAACAAGGTGATTCTATTCCTGTAGTCTGGTCTTGTGAGAGCCTATCTGGAATGCTGCATACAGTTCTGGTGTCCCCCACATAAGAAAGATGTGGAACTGTTGGAGCAAATCCAGAAGTGGGCCACAAAGTTGGTAAGAGGACTGGAACATCTCTTCTATGAACACAGGCTGAGAAAGGCTGTTCAGCCTGGAGAAGATTGCATGGAGACGTCATAGCAACCTTCCAGTATCTGAAGGGGACCTACAGGGACGAGAGGGACTGTCCATCAGGAGCTGTAGTGATAGGACAAGGAATAATGAGAACAAATTGAAAGAGGGGAAATCTGGATTAGATATTAGGAAGAAATTTTTACTGTGAGGGTGGTGAGACACTAAGCAGGTTGCCCAGGGAGGTTGTAGATTCCCCAGCCCTGACAGTGTTCAAAGCCAGGTATGATAAAGCCTTGAGCAACCTGGTGTAGGGAAGGTGTCCCTGCCTATGGCAGGGGAGGTAGGGACTAGATGGTCTTTAAGGTCCATTACAACCCATTTGCATTTGATGATTCTATAATAATTTGAATTTAACTGTCTATAGCCATATGTTTGCATAAAGGTGGGTGATTTTTAGTCATGATTTAGCAGATAATTTTGTTGAGAAAATGTCTTCTTTAGATCACATCTATATGTGTGGTGTTATTTTCTTCAGGTTGAAGTTCTACATGATTTTGAGGCAGCTAACAGTGATGAGCTTAATTTAAAACGAGGAGATATTGTACTAGTGATTCCCTCTGAGACCACAGCTGATCAGGTAAAAACATGTGGTTCTTGCTTTTGTTGATGTTTTTGTTTGTCTCAGCTTTTTTTCTCACAATCATAGTTAATGGGAATGTGCATTCAAAATGTTATTACTGTAAGAAAACACAGATTTTACTTATGCCTTTGTACCTAGTGTCATTTGAGACTAAATGGCATGGTTGACTACACCTGAAGTCACAGATACATGTTATTAGCAGGATCTGACCTCAGCATATTTTCAAGGGCTTTTTTTTGTGCTGGATTTGTAGTGGATTTTGTACTAACACAGGTACACAAATACTTAATGCAGAGGATGATCTACAAACTCTGTGTTTCATTGTTCTATATCATCTTGTCTTAGCACTGCAGTAGAATTGATTATGTGCTCCCTAAATGTTCAGAGTTTTTACATGTGGATTTGTAGAAATTCACCCACAGAGAGCACTGACAATGCATACAAAATGTTGCTGTCTTATAGCCTAAAGGTATGGAGATGCTGCCCTGTGTTAGGTGCCTCTGATAACTTTGCCTCTTGGAAGCCTGAACCTGAATTAAACAACAGTTTAATTTCATTTAAGGCATCTTATTTTCTTTTACCATTGCATTTCAGGTGAACTTTTAAACAATTGTATTCCACATGTTAAACTGAATTATAGTGAAGTGTAGTGATGGACCCTGTTTTAAAAGAGAAGACTCTACTGTACGCTATTAGTACCAGCCCCAACATGGGCATTTGTTAGTACCTGCAGTTTGGGTGAAAAGTATCCAAATTTATTTGGGGGTTGAGACTGAATCCTGCCTGATCAGGTGTCTAAGAACACTGCTCTGAATGAAGAATATTTCTTAAAATAGGCACAAATACTAATGCCCTAAGCACATATGAGTCCTGAGGACTGTGTTTGAAGTTGTTTGGCTGATTGATGCTGTTCAAAGGTAGGTTATTATCAATCATCTCAGCTGAGCTTTCTTTTAATTCAAGGTATGAATACTTGTCTTTTGTGAATTTTTTTTTTACTTAATTCAGAAGAAAATATTTATATTACAGCAGGCACATAACTTTTTTTAGAGGGATTAAATCTATTATTCCTCCTCAAATTATGCTGTCTTACCTCATGGGCAGTTCAATTGATCTCATTATCTGTGTTTGCAGAATAGGACTCGGCTCTAAGGATAGCAAAATATGCTCTCTGATTTGCTGGGATATTAGGTGTTAAATACTTGGTGAATCCATGAAGTATAATTCTTCTGGTGTGCATTGAAATGTGTATTAGCATTAATTGAAGTAAATTGTCTGCAGTGATGGAGAAAATAAACGTTTATGTATTCATGTTTCTAAAGCCATTCTGTTCATATCTTTTTTGCTCATTACATATTTGCCCTTCATGTTTGGCATCACTGTAAAGCTCAATACTTTTGTCTTTTGCCAGGTACTTTGTTGATTTATATAAAGGCTTATCTTTGTTATTCTATATTCTTCTTCAAAATTGACCTCTCTAAAGCTGTAATCCAAATAGACCTGCTAATGTCAACCTGTATTCTCCATTTGAACAAACAAGTCCCCACCAGTGGTTTTTTTTTTTCATTAGTCTTGCACTGAAGTTTTTATCCAGTAAAACTGTGTATTCCTTTCTACAATCTATGCTGCCTATGCTAGAGAGCTGCATGCTCTATCTCTCTGATATTCCGTATGCTTCAAAAACATATCCCCAATTATATGTACCCAGCCAATGTCATAGATAAGCTGGATTTGCTTTAATGGTGCAGACAGCAGCACATGCAGCCACCCCACAATTGTGACTTGATGTTGTATGTGATGATCTGTTCAAGCTATTCTGTTTGTATGTGTACTGTTTGTGCAATAATAATACAGCAGCATTAGAAATTCTAATTTCTAATTTGCATGGCTTTACTAGTTTGTCATGGCTTTACTCCAGTTCATTTTCTTTAAAGGAAAAAGATATGGAGTTTCTTAGTTGGTGACATGAGAGTAGATTGGTCGTTTTAAAAAATACCACAATTACTTTATTCCAGGTAGAATTTATCATACTTAAGAGAACTTCCAGTACTTTCCAATAAGAAATCTCTCTTTTGGTTGCTTGGACTGCTTGATGATTTGTTGATATGTTGCCTGTCAAGTTCTGGTTTAGGTTTCCAGGAGTTTTTTGAAAAATAATTACATATTTTCTAGAGATAGGTACTCCTGAGATGGCAAGAACTATTCTTTTTTCTGACTGGTGATACATGAATGAGAGAAAAAAATATCTCAGGGGAAAAAAAATAAAATTCAGAACTATTACTATTTCCCCCCTATCTATGATATTAAATTCAGCCAGGAGTTAGATGGGCTAAAGGCCCATGCGCTTGCAGTCACTTGATCTCACAAAACTGTTGTCTGGCAGAGCAGAGAAAATGGTCCATGCTAATTTAGAGGCTGCTTTTTGACCCAAGCACCAAATCACAAAATCTTCTAGCCATGTTGCTCTGAAACATCTTAAGGTCTGAAACTCATAGCGAGGAAGGGGAGGGAGACATGAAAATTAAGAGACTCTGTCTTTTTCATTGCAGGAGGCTGGCTGGTTGACTGGCATTAAGGAATCCGAATGGCTTCAGTACAGAGATGCAAATAGTTATAAAGGACTTTTCCCAGAGAACTTCACACGTCATCTGGAGTAGTTCTCCCCAGCAGATAAATGTAGTATGAAGCTCAGACAATAGGTTTTTAACCACTTTGAAACACAGGAGTCCATCTTTTTGTAGTTTAAGCTGTTAATGGTTTACATACTGGTGCCAGACAAAGGTTGTTGAAATATATCAAAATGAGCATGAATGCAAACAGTTAAGCAGTAATTTCTGAAGCTGTACATGGGGAAAAAATTGGATAAAAATGGAATGTCCATATTTGTTCATGAGTATGTGGCAACAGGTTTGTTTGTGCTTCGTCAGAGCTGTGGTGATCCTGTATTTGATCCTTTCCCATGAAATCTGAAATTAGCTTCCTCAATACCAAAACCTTAACTTTTCTGCACTAAGTGTATTGTATTCAGTTGCACTGCAGAAGATTTAATTAATTATCCTGTAGTTATGAGGTCAAACTATTCTAAGTTTCTTGTGTTTAAAAGATAATTAACTACTGCAAAGTTTTTCAATATTATTTCTGGACATGCATAATATATATACACAAGAACTTACATGTGTATATATAAGTGCATATGGCTATATATGCATTTTCACAACTTCACTGTAGTTCTTTGGCTGTGTAGTAACATCCAGTACATGCATTGCTCTTTCACTGTCTGAAATTACAGGAAATGGTTTTGTTCCAGAGCAAAACTAGCTGCTCCATTGTCATAACCTGATACAGTATCTGTGTTTGTAATGTGAAATTTTCATTCTTAGGTGATGAATCACATCATTTTCAAAAGGCATGGCTGTCTCCTCTTCCAACTGCAGTAGTTACAATGAGATAACCTGGAGGGGGAGCTGTTATGATGCTAATCTACTTTTTTATTTAATTGGCTGAATACATTTTGAAAAATAAACAGAACTAATCTGAGAATAAATAAACACAATATATTTTCACTATATGTATTTATGCAGCATACCTTCACAGAACCTTTTAAAGTAAGATGTATAATGTAACCGATATCAAAAAGTCATCTGTAACTTACGTTTTTCAGTGGTGTGTCATTAAAAATAAACCTTTGGTCCAAATAAGCTGTTTCTTCTGTCATACTTTTGAAGTTTCATAAATCTGTATAATTTACACATTTTATTGTAATCTAATCTTAATTTAATACCTCTTTTCCCAAAGGAATACAGCATAACAGGTGCAACATCTAAATCTTGCTTTCAACCCTAGTTGTGGTCAGAGTCAGAACTTCAGCTCAGCATATCTCTCTGCTGCTCTTCCTGTTCCTGGCTGTGACAGCCAGCTGATGTTTAACCATCACTCAGGTGAAGATATCTACCACTTAGTAATTTTTCACTTGTCCACTTACTTCATGTGGAAAGTAAGTTCTCCACAAATCTGCTCCATTGTGTTTGCTGAGGCATGGAAGCTGCAAATATTTAGAAACATTTCTATTTTCCTAGGGATTCAGTTATTCTTGATCACCTTGTATGCAAACAATAACTGTTTCCACTCCATTTCTAATTTGCTAGATTTCAATTGAAGAAATAGGGGTATGTGCTTCTTGAAGAAGAGAATTCTTTTTCCTTTGTTTTTCAGGMTCTCTTGCAGTAGGTTTCAAAGGCAAGTCTAATGACAGCTGTGTTTTGTGAAGAAGTTGGATAGCTCAACTGTGATAGCTGGGTTTTGGGATTTGAAGTATCAAGTGAGTCTAAGGAGGTTACAGGAAAGTTCGCTGGTTGTCTTTTCATAATACCCACATCAAAGTCAAACACCCTTGGTCTTGATTCTTCTAATCTCCTTGGTACAGCACAATGTGCCAGATCCACAGAGGGTTTTGAAATACACTTGAGATTGTACAGAGATAGGAAAGGTCTCTGGTCTACAGCAAAGAGTTTTCATGATACTATCATTATTTGTTGGCAACAAGATGTACTGATAATTTCCCAAAAGCTTTTGCTCATGATGTGTCATTTAAGTGCTGCAGGTTACTGTGTGTATGGCATGCCATTCTGACATGGAGTATGTCTTCACATCTCTCACACACACCCCAGAGCCACAAAGCAAGTGTCTTGCAGAAGGGATGAGGAAAATTATTGTCTTTAAAATTCTTTGCAAAATTCCACATACTAGGATGATAGATGTTAAAGGAAACATTGATAAGTTAGCCATGAATGATAATTTCCCTGATTTTCCCTTCTAAGGAGCTCATGAATAAAAATGTATTTCTCATTTTGAATTAACAACTGTTTCTTGTATTCATTTTTTTTCTTACTCTACTTTTGTTAGACATTTCAGACATCTCTGAGACACTCTTTTGTCTGCAACTCCTGAGATGAGTCCAATGCAGTAAGTGTATTTCTCTGTGATGTATAAAACTTTATTCTAGGACAAGCAAAGGAAATACTTTCTAGTACGTACTGCTGTTACATACGTGATACGCTAGCGTTACACTACATTAACTTGAGTTACACTCCCTCTGAAATTGTATTAGCCTCAAATTATTTTTCCCTTTACTTGGATTTTTTTTTTTTTTTATTTACAGACAATATTGCACTTGGCAAATTTCAGAATGTTGTGTTTTCAGAGTGATTGTAAAACCATAACCCATTTTTTCTTGGTTTCTTTAAAGGCTTTTTTTTTTGCGTAAAAGAGCATACACTACTAACCTTCTAGAGCAGATGTAATTTATATTTCTACATGAAATAAACCCTTGAAAGACTCAGGGATCCAATCTACTGGTCCCAGTGACTGATTATGCATGGTGTAGTCTTGAAAGAAAAACAAAATAATTTAATAYAGAGGAACATCTCATGTGAGTAAACAAATAAATTCTGTATTTGCAGCTCATCTGCCTGGTTTACAGCTTTTCATGAATAATGAAAAATTCATAAGCTGAACAATACTTCTGTCATTTCTCTCCTCTCCCTACTTCGCTTCATCTCTTCCACTAGGTGCATCTGTCSCTGCCACAGAAGAGGGAGGGAAGGCAGAGGGGTACAGTCCTCAAATAGCATGGTACTCAGTTCCAGGATGTTCTGATTACTGATGCCCTAGTGCCAGGAAGATGTTAAATAAATCAAAGTCTCATTAAGCTCATTCTTAATGAAAATTTCATAGTGTCTTGCTGACACATGGAAAAAGGCATCAAAAGAAAGCCACAGTGATGGGTAGTTTAGATGGATGGGGTTGGAAAAGGGCAACCATTGGCTGAAGGACACTTTGCAAGGCTGTCCCCTCTGCAATGTGTGGGCAGAGCATGAGCAAGCAGCAGCCATAAGTACCACATAGCCTCAAAAACACCACAGTTTGCTGCTTGAAGTACAAAACCATATTTTACTGTTAGTTTTTAAAGCAGATTTGAAAGATCTATCTTTTTGTAAACTATCACTAACGCCATAAAGTGAMAGTCGATGAAACACTACCTGATAAGCCAATCCTTGGCTGCAGAAAATAGTTCAATTAATGAAGAAGGTCATATTTGTGAAAACAGTGCAACAGAGTGTAAAGATATTTTTGCAACCAGCTGTAATAAGCAGTGTCACTGTTAATTCTGTGTTTTCTGGTGGCAAGACATTTGTTGCAGATGAGGGGACTGCAATGAACTTGGTGCAAGCAAGCCAGTAACACTATATGGCATCCAATTTGTTTCTGCTTTAAAGYCCAGCCCTTTCTGGAATAAAAAAATCTTGTTTAATTAGGAAGAGGAATTTTAGGAAATGGTACTTTTTCAGTCCGGATTTATAAGCAGAGAATATGAAGTGGGCCATGGTTTTGAACACAGCATCTTGCTAAAATGTATACATATGTAATAGTCAATTTTCCTAAGTCACTAATTAATCAAGATTCCTTCCTTAGGAGATTATGTGAGTCAACACAGGGAGGTAGCCAGAACAACCATGAAATCACATCTGAAATGCAAAGAGTAAACTTATTTATTTACCTTACTAACCAGAGGATCCCAGGAGACACACAAGTGGGAGTATTGGGGCCATCAGGTTTAGTCCAGTCCTAGTGGGTGGGGGCGCCTGCTGTTTGCACCTATTTGTCAAGGGCCTGCACATGCATAGTTTACCACTGTGCTGTGATCTCCCCTGTGCTTTTTATCTCTGAGCTTGGATCTCTTTCCCAAGACAGGGAGCTCAGACATGTCCATGAGAGTGCCTCCAGGTCTCTAGCTCTACACAGGAATTCTACCTCTCAAAACAAAGCTGGTGAAGAGTAGTGGGCATAATATATGGAGTTTACCACGCTGTTACTCTCCAACCTTGGCATTCCCAGCTGCAAGGTCACTTGAGTGAATCTACCATCCTCCTCACCATTCTTTGACTTTTAACCCTTTCATCGCAACAATCTTCATCCATGTGATACCAGMTCTGATAGTGTCTTTGTGTACCATGGCTCTGTCAGCATCTCAACTATATCTTTCACTGTTCCACCTCTGACCTGTTTAATCAGCACAGAAGCATCATATGGGGGAAACTGCAGCACTTTTCAAATRATTTCTCCTATAACCAACAGGAAGATCTCTTAATCAGCATTTATTTAGAGAAGCTGAAATTATCCACACGAAGGTTGTGCTGCATATTCAGTTCCCCTTAATATGTTAAGTTAAAGCAGTTAAAGAAAACTTTAGTGGGAAAAAAATACCTAGACAGTAGTAAAAGTACCACTCTGTGTGTATGCAGGATTTCTATCCAGCCACAAGGCACTAAACGTGATGCAGAGAGCAGTAATATACTGTGTAGTCACCAAACTTGAGTCTTCAGGAGTCAGTGGTACCCACATCTGCTGAAGATGGTCAACAAATGCAAGGTCCTCTATGTCTTCAGCCTCATTTCCAAGGAGAAAAGAGGCTTGGGTTTCTTTTGATGCTATTAGGCTCTGGGGTGAACCAGATAAACCCCTGGTCATAAAGAGTGCCTTTATATTTGCCTAGATAGACTGCTTGTAGTACAAGGTATAATTGGAYCAAGAACATCAAAGCACTGGAAAGATAAGTAGTTATATACTTAAATTATCACATTTCCAAGGTATATGCTGCAAAGGAGAAGGTGAAGGTAGTCCAGATTTTCTATACTTAATTTAATTCATAAGAAAGTCAACTTCTCTATATTAAAGTTTTTTAATCAAACATACTGAGCTGCAAGGGAATGAAGAATTTGGCTGTATGTCAGTGAATGAAAAAAAAATGTAATTTTGAAGAATAAAATGTCCAGATTAACATTTAATTGCCAAATAATAAGGTGTACTGGGTTTGCATGGCCTGGTTTTTGGTAGCAGGAACTACAGGCTTCTGTGAGAAGCTGCTGGAAGATTCCTTCGTGTCTGACAGAACCGGTCCCTGGTGGCTCCAAAGATGGATGTGCTGCTGACCAAGGCTGGGCTAATTAGAAATGGTGGTAATAACTCTGTGATAACAGATTTGAGAAGAAAGGGAAAAAAGTTATTGCACAGTTATAATTGAGGCCAGGGTGGGAGGAGTGGGGTGAAAATATGGGAGGGGAAGACATGAAGATCAGTGGAATGGAGGAAGAGGAGTTACTCCAGGTACCTGGGATTCCCCTACAAGCTGTGGTGCAGACCATGGTGAGGCAGCTGTGTCCCTACAGCCCATGAAGGACCAAGGGGATGCGAAGATCCACCCACAGTCCGTGAAGGAGCCCATGCCAGAGCAGGTGGATGCCTGAGAGGAGGCTGTGACCCTGTGGGGAAGCCCCTGGAGAGAGGAGCCCACCCTGGAGCAGCCTGTCCTTAAACGACTGCACCATGTGGAAGAGTGACCCAYGCTGCAGCAGTTTGGGGAGGACTGCTGCCTGTGGGATGAGCTTACATAGCAGAAGTTCACAGAGAGTTACTCATGAGATAGACTCATGCTGGAGAAGTTAATGGAGAAGTGTCTCCTGAGGCAGGGACCCACGGTGGAGCAGGGGAAGGACTCCTCTCCCTGAGCAGCAGGTGAAACAAACCACAGGTGATGAACTGACCATAACCTCATTCCCTGTCTCCTTGCCCTGCTGGTGAAGGAAGCACAACAGGGATGGAGAGAGGTGTAGGGAGAAGGTAATTTTAAGGTTTTATTTTACTTCTCGTTATCCTGCTCTGATTTTATTTTGTAATAAGTTTAATTCAAATCTTTAAGTTGAGCCTGTTTCTTTGTCCGTGGCCATATTTAGTAAGTGATCTCACCTGGTMCTTACCTCCAGCCATGAGAAAAATTTTTTTGTTCCATTTTTTCTCCCCTGTACAGTTTGTAGAGGGGAGTGAGAAAGCAGCTTTGGTGGGTGCCTGTCTCCAGCCAGTATTAACACAAGGTCATGCAAAATTTTCTGAGTGACTAAAGTCTGACRGAACTGTCATGGTTCTGTAACTCCCAAGGTGTCATAGAGATATACACAAAAGTGGAAGTTGTCCATAGTTCTTTGGCAGAGATTCAGAACCCTGCATTTTAAGCCTGTAAGATGCTTCACGTGAGAGGCTGTGCAAATGCTGAGGATCTTTGGGGTACCTCCTAGCCCAAGAAAGAATACCATACTACTGTCCATCTGAAAAGGACTCATGAAAATTTAAAAGACAAATGTTAAACTGTTTTGCTTAAAAATCTCTGAGCAGTAATTCTTGGCCTATGCCTATGGATCACCCATGCCTATGGATCACACATCTGCTCACAAAGGGCTTCTGTGTGTTTTACTCCTTTATACCCAGGAGAGGGTGGTAGATGCTAGAATTTGCATTATCCAAATTAATTGTCCTTTGGCTCAATCTTCAACTATGAGTTTGTTTCATTAATATTTCTCATTATCTGAAATTGCCTAATATCTGCAGCCACACACAGCGAAGTCCATGCAATACCAGAAACAAAACCAGTTTTATGCATGCAGTAACTCTCTAGTTCGATCTGCAAGCAAAGAAAGACAGAAAACTATCAAGCTGCACCTAAAGTCATATCCTTGTATGTCATACATGTTAAAATCCTTGTTGTATACCAAACATGGTAAATCTGCACCAAATAATAAGTTATTCAGCTGATTCTATTCAACAATGACAATGCTGATTTAGAAGGAAAAGTAATTTTGCATGCTACTTCTGCTTAAAATAATTTTATAGTCTACCTGTGGTTAAGTAAATAGCTAAATTATTAACAGTGGGGGAGTATTTTAAAATAACCAAAGAAGTTGTTTTTCAGGATTATGTAACATGCCCTGCCACTGCAAAATGTCCTAGGAATATTTAAATATACTAAAGTACCCCATGGCTGCATTACTCTGCATTTGATACAAAGGACAGAAAGATCAAGAGGAAGCACATGAGCCAGCAGAGACTCCCCCAAGGATATCCTTAGGGGCTGGTTCCCAAGGGATGGCTCTCTGGATATAAGTTTTCTCCTGCTCATCCAAGCCTATCATCATTCTTAGCCTCATTGTGGCAGCTCCATGGCCATGTACCCCCACTTTGCTCCTAACTCACAACCTCCCTGCTGGAGCCTCTGTGTTGTTGTCCTGACAGCCACCCAAGCCATCCTGGCCTCTCCAGGCTAAGAAAAGCAATGGTGCTGAGACTGGTAGGAAGATGGAATTCTAAAAACATTTCCACATGGCACCCCTTTATGGTTGTCATGCCTGGCAGCAGTTCTCTTTGCCCTGCATCAACCCTGGAAACTGGTAGACAGTGGACAAGTTCTGTCAGCATAGGAAAGAATGGACTGATGAAGTAACTAGGCTTCCAGGGTTAAATGCTCTGGGCAGAGCTTAGAAGGTTTAGTGGTTTGCAACTTCATACAATTTTTTGACAGATTTAGAACTCACCCTAATAAAAAAGGAGGGGGAATGAGTTTGAGGTTTAATGTAATTATGTTCTCATCATAAATGAGCAGATTAAAACAACGTCTGTTTTACTTGACCTTTCTTCATCTATTCAAAGACTCTACTCTTTAGAAATAACCTTTTGAGCAAACCCTCACAGCCTGTGAAAGTACTAAAAGATTTGTGAGGTCAGTTGCTTTGAGACCATTACCTAATTGTCACCAAATACAATGACTCTAGAGGTGGGTTCAGGGGATGACACCTCAGCGAATGCTGTGATAGTTTCTCATTAACATGACAAAGTTCCAGACTGAGTATTTTCTTTCATCCACTTTGAATGCTTGAAGACTGCAGAGGTTTATGCTCAATTTGAAGAGAATAGAGTTAAAAATCCTTGCTTTCATTGCTGAAGGAGAAGCTGGCAGTGATGTTATAGTCATGTTTGCTCTTGGCTGTTAATGAGCCCAGATTAACACAGGAGGCTGCTGTCTTTCCCTGCAGCTATGAATGTGACTGGAAATATATGCATAAGCTTTGGGTACACCTCTTCATTTTCTTTCAGGTGTAATGATATTTGTCTGCATCAAAGTGAGTAAGTACTGCATGCACTGATCAGATATTTCCTTTAGCTCTAAAAATATCCAAACTTTGCTCTCCTGTTGATTTTATGAATCAATGAAAATATGGTTTTCTTTATGTTCAATCTGACTCTTTCTCATTAGCCTACTAGATACAATCTCATTAGTAGTACTCCAGGCAGGAACCATACTGCTCTCCACATAAGGCAGAGGACCAACTCCCTTAATCAAAATCCCCCATGCAGCAAAAGGAACATTTATCAGAAAATTAATTCAGTTATTGTGATTGCTGTCATGGTTATGTCAGCCTGTAAGTGACCCACTGCTGTGTTAGGTGCTTCAGAAGTAATCTCTGTGAAACTATCCCTACTTCTAGGGAGTTATGCTCCCTGTCAATAAGCAAAATAGATGAAGACTAGGGAAAGAGTGAGGAATTACCCATTTTTTCAAGTCCGGCACTTCAACAGAGAATTTTCTGGCTGGGCATCATCGAGCCCAGCTGAGCTCACTGCAGTYTTCTCCACTGCTGCAAGTCCAAGCTTTTGCAACTGACCTGAGATTTGGCAGAGAGGGAGAGGASGCTAAGGTCAGGCTGCAGAAGCGCTCTTTCACCAGGCTGTTCATGGGCTTGCCTGTGCCAGCAGGGAGGAAATAGCCAGAGCATGAAGCCCTTCCTCAAGCGGAGGGAGATGTCTGGAGAACCATCCCTACAAAATGCATGGACTGATGAGAACGCAGCTACATAGTATGTGTGACCTTCCTCCACCATTGTTTTACTGTAAAAATGTAAAAATAAAACCCTGTCAAAACTGTATCACTGTTCACCTAAACATGACTGATGTCTTCACTGATTGATGCCCCAGACACTGGGTGATACAGAAGTTTTATTGGGGTGGGGTGAAGTCATGTCTGCTTACTGTGTTATGTTTTATATGTAAAATGGAAGTAACATTAGCCACCTGGAGCTTTGTTCTCCCTACCCATGATGAGAGACAGTATGCACAGGAAGCAGTAAAATGGTATTGTGGTAAAGAGAAGATCCTGGGCACAAAATATTTCTCCTGGGTTATAAGGATATTATTCCTGTTTTTATTTATGACCTCCTGTTCCAGTCTTGCTACTGTGAATGCCTTACCACGGTTACGTTGTCACATGACATCAGACTGATCTCCAATCATGTTATAAATGTTAGGAAATGCCTAATCTAGCTTTCTATACACATTGTCTGAGCACAGTATCAGGCAGCATATCAAGCAAAGGCCAGAAGACAAGGAGGATGAAGATGGTGCTCATACAAAGGTAGCTGGCTTGGATTTGGGAAGGTTTGGTGGCTGGATGCCAGGAGAACAGAGCACATCTCTGCCTAGTGGGTCCATGTGGGTGCTCCCCAGCTCTCAAAAACCTGTCCCACAGTCATTTGTTATTTTCCAGAGGAGTCATGAAGGGGCTCATACCCTGTGTCATGGTTTAGAATGCTGGCCGAAAGCCAGGCACCCACAACACCTGCTCATTCGCTCTCCCTCACCACCACTCGGCCTAGAAGAGCGAAGGAAAAAAAAATTAACAAAAGGGTTCATGAGTTGAGATAAGGAGCAGGGAGGAAATGTCTGACGGACAAAACAGGTGCTACTTAAATTATGAAGTGAATTTATTACTAACAAAGTCAGAGGAAGAGAATGAGAAATCAAATAAAATGCTCAAAGACACTGATCTTCTCCCCACTTCCTCCCCCCTTCCCACCGACTACAAAGCAGCAGGGGGTGAACAGGATGTGGGGTTGGTCAGTTCATCACCCGATCGTCTGCGGCTGCTGAGGGAGAGAAGTCCTTCCCTTGCATTGCCGTGAGGTCCCTCCCATGGGAGACAGTTCTTGATGAACCTCTCCAGCGTTGTTCCACTCTCATGAGCAGCAGTCCACACACATCTGCTGCATTGTGAGTCCCCCCACGGGCAGACAGTCGTGCCCAAACTGCTGCACCATGTGGTCCCTCGTCCACTGGGTGCAGGCCCAAGGCCAGGCTGTTCTATCTTGGGAGCAAGGCCTCTCTCTCCATGGTCTCCTGCTGGACACAGCCCCTTCTCGGCGTCTGCCCGCTCCGGCGTGGGGACCTCCCTCCTCCACAGGCTGCGGGTGGCTCTCTGCACTCTCTGTGGACCCCATGGGCTGCAGGGGGACAGCCTGCTCCACCATGGTCACCATGGGCTGCAGGGGGACAGCCTGCTCCACCATGGTCGTCACCACAGCCTGCAAAGGAATTCCAGCTCTGGTGCCTGGAGCAGCTCCTCCCCCTCCTCCGCTGATCTTGGTGTCTGCATTCCCTCACATATCCTCAGCTTCCTCCTCTGGCAAAACTACTGTGTCTCCCCCTTCGTTTGGATTTCTTCTTAAATATATTTTCACAGAGGCGTAACCACCATCTCCAGTTGGCCCAGGTTTTGTCAGTGGCATGTCCATCATCCTCAGAGCCAACAGCAATTGTCTTTGCCAGACATGGTGGAAGCCTCCAGAAGCTTCTCACAGGAGCCATCTTTTTAGCCCTCCCACTTCCAAAAACTGGGCCAAGCAAAACCAACACACCCTGTCACAGAGAGGCAAAGCAGAGAAAGCTGCAGGTGCAGGCAGAACAGCAGCATAGTGGCCTGGTCTGGCTAGAGTCTTTCAGGCATAGGCAGAACTTGTAAGTAGCATTACTTAGTTTTCACATCAACATACCCCTCTCTGCCTCTTTTTTAACAGGAAATTAAGCTAATACTATTTAAAAACCACCACTTGTCTCTTCACCAATTCATTTGATTTTTGAGGAGGGAAAGTATATATGATGGGGGGNCTCATTAGAGTTCAACCCAGAGATGCTGATCCTAGCATCTCTGAACTTTCTCTTCTGAGGAGCCACAGCAGAACCAGAAAAAAATCCAGGCTTCTTGAAAACTTTACAAGCTTGTCTCTTGCCTTGTATTATAATTATTATTCATAATGGTGTCCGATTATATTTCTTCTGGGTTTATATCATACTTCCGTTGTCGCCCAGCCTACTCGTGCATTTTAATATCAGCAATGTCATATTACTCAAGTTTCAAGTTCAAGTGACACTTGGCAGATAACTTTTGCACAAATAACTTGATTATCTTGTGTGATGGTTGAGAAATGTGTGCAATATAAGCCAAAAGGCAGAGAAAAGTTTTTGCAGTTATCTCCCTCCTCATCTGCACTGTCTTTACCAGCAGAAGCATGGAGTAAAGCTCAGACCCTCTTCCTCCTGGATGGGGTCCCTGTTATTTGAAGACGTCCCCATGAAGCCAGTGATGGGGATTTCTTAATGCATCCTCATCACTGCTGCATTCTCCCTGCTCTCCCTCCAGATGTGCTCTGGGCACTTCACCTGTTCTAGGTGTCAGCCTGCATCACACAGCCCAGTCACTCCCAGAGGACAAGTTTATCTGTGAAGTAACTGGTGATCACAGTTCACCTACATCCACTGGTATCAGATGTCATCTGGGACCCCCTTCACACACACAGAGATTAGTGTGTATCACCCTTTCTGGGTCTGAAATTAGCTGGAAGCATAGATTTCCTCCAAAAGAAATATCTCATCTACCCACACAAAGAACTGCATGCTGCTGGTGCATGAGCTGGACAACCAACTCAGCATTATCACTCACTGCATGGTATGGTACTGCATCCACAACCATTCCCTTAACCTCTGCCATTTAATACAGCTGTAATGTGTTTGCAGAAGAAACATTACAAAATGCCATGAAAATTTTGCATGGAGACATGCCAGCTTCTTCGTCATGACAGCTTCTTTGTTAAGACATGACAGCTTCTTTGTCTAGACATGGGAAAACAGCAGGCAAAAAGGTCAGAAGCTGTGTGATAGGGAACTAGGGACATCCAAGAAGGGGGAAGGAGGAATGACGAAGAGCAATCCTGAGTGACTGAGGGGAGGAGGGTATTTTGGATAGAATTGCTGAGTTTACCATGTCCTGTGGCAGTTTTCAAGTTTTATGCCAGGATAAACAACTTTACAAATGCAAAACCCAGAGAGACGGAAAAGGAAAAAGTTGTCCCGGCGTGAATTGGGAAGGGCGAAGGAAATGCTGGGGAATCCTTACAAGAGAAACCCACATCTAACTGGGAGTCTTTCCCAAAGTATCTTTACTTGAAGACCTGGATAGGAGAGAGAAGGGACTGCATATTCTTGTGATTTCCAAGGTGCCATTCAAGGAGCCACATAGCACTGTGTGCCGCAGCCCCCTCTCACTTCTCCAGAGCAATTCAATACCAGTGCAGCCTTTCCGAGAGTTAATGGCTCTTACAAAGTATCCTACAATACATCTTACAAAGTATCCTACTTTTCACAATGCTGTCCTTCTCTCCCTGGATTGTTGACTCTTCTCTCCAAGAGATGAGTGATGTGAGGTAAGCCACGCAATTAATAAGCGGCTGCAAGAAGCTGCTAAGCTGTGGTTTGTTTGTCCAATAAAAGTCAAGTGCAAACATAAGATRTTTACAGAAATATCAGGAGTTAAATATACACTCTTAGTAGACACATAGGAAAACCCTTGGACAATGTGAAACTCAAATCAATTTTGGGGCTGAATTAGGAAGTGTGGAAGTGTGGGTATTACTTGACGATGCTGGGAAAATGATATCTTGTATAAGCAATTTATTTCTACTTTAAAACCCAAATAGAAGAAGTATCAGTAAGCTGTCATACATTTTTTCAGATGATCTGGATGAAGAAACAGTGGAGATGTGAGATAGCCATGTAATGTAAGATGGTCGTTCATTATGAGGTTTTCAGATCTCAGTATTGACCTCTTTTTAAAAGATATTCTGGTTTGTTTGATTAATGCCAGTGAAATAAAAATACTTAGGCCCATGTGCTGCATTTGGGCTTGGGAAGGGTACACTATTTTGATTTTAAAATCAGACATCAAACTACACTAGACACTTAGAAAGCATGTTCTAAAAAAAAGATCTCTTTCTGGCTTCAGAACATAAGAACACAAAAATGGGTGTATCAAGACAGATGACATATCATATAAGTTTATACTACAAAACACCTCCATTTAAGCTAGTGGGCTAACCTTAAATTTCAGCCTGCTAAAATTTGTAAGGGTACCAAGACCATGGGAAAAGCCTGAGTATGAAGACAGTGTCCTTGATAGGCAGAGAGAAATCCCACTTACTCAGTAATGTGAAAAATATCAGCTGTAGGGCCAGGTAATGAAGATGGTTGCTAGTCAGGCATACTTTTGATGTATATTTATAATTTTCTGATTATTGGAGTAATCAGTAAAAGTTTGGAAACGCTGGGACTTTTTTTGCTGTACTGGGGGTCTCCAAACAATGACTGTAGGAAGAGGAATTTCAGTTAGAAGCTACATTACAGGATCCTATTTGATGTAAAAGATTCAAAATGAATAGGACAAATTGTTAGAAGTGTTTTGGAGGTATTGTCATAGTACAAAAATGACAAAAAGTCATTCTACCTCAGTCTGTAAGACAGGTAAGAAATGAAGCTGATTTCTGTCTAATACCTTATTTGGTGAACGCATCTTGGAGAACAGGGCTCACAGTACAACAAGCAGAGGAAAATAAAAGGTGACTACACTCATCATCCAAGCAAATTCACTCTGGAAATAAAAAAGAAGGAAAAAAAAAAGGTTTTCTCAGTAGTGAGCTCTCTTCTTACAAGGATGGGTTTTGGAGAAGAGTGATTTTTTTKGGGTTGGGGGTGGGGAGAGGTTGCGTATTTGGTTTTTTCCCTCTGTTTAAGGGTTAAGCAAAGGAAATGGCATAATTATTTAACACACTTGTAGCTGGCACAGCCACATTGGACAGTTTTCTGTCACTCAGATCTGCTTCACCCCCTCTTGAGGCTGGCCCTGACCCTGTACCTGTAAAAAAGCTCTAAGAAGAGCAGTGGCAATGTGGTTGCTGAGCACTTTCTTCCTGGCAGCTGTTTTTTCTTGTAGGTTCCCTGCTCATGCCTGCACATTCACCACTGAAAAACGGGATGCTCTCTCAACTCAGCTTCTCTATTTTTTTTACTTTTATTGTGACAGGTGGCTCTGCACAAGACTTGCAACAAACCCCTATATACATCACCAAGCCAGAGGGCAAAACAGTGCTGATCAACTGCCATGTCTCCAGTCCTGATTTTAGGAACATTTTTATTCACTAGTACCAAAAGAGGGTCAGTGCAGCTCCCAAGCATGTTGCCTACATGTCCTCCAGGTTTTATCTCGAAAATAAGTCTGAGGAGGGGAAGTTTACTGAGACGGATCCCAGCAAATCTGTCTGTACCCTCACAGTGAGCAGAGTAACTCTATAAGACTCTGCCAACTATTACTGCGCTAGGTGGGATGCACAGCAGTATAAAGTGACAGGAGACCTGCACAAAGTCATGCTCTGCTTTGCAAAAAGAGCCTGAAGTGTTTGACAATAGGCAGAAACATTGCCACCCTACTTTTCCCAACAGCTTTGAATCAGATTGCACAGACAGCCAGATACCAAAGGCACTGGTGAGCTTTGCAGATGCACACTACAGCCAGTGGAGCTGTTATTTCATTTTGCCAACAAAAAGGGCATTTTCACTGGTCAGGATGCATTGTTTCTGAGTAGGTTTATAAGACGACAGTGTTGACTAAAAGCAGGGTCCTGCTAAAAGGAGCAAAAATCTTTCTATTCCCACTACCCTTCAAACTACATCTGGAATAAACCCCAATTCTGTCATTTTTGTGGAAGAATAGAAGGCTATAAGTGAAAATAAACTTGAAGCACCACTCAAGACTGCAGATGCAGCACACTCATTTTATACTTCTCTGTCAGCAGAGAATAGGGCTTTTATTTTTCTTTGTTTTCTATTTGGAGTTGATCAAACTTTCATTTAGGTTAAAACACAAGTCTCCTAATTTATTTCAGTGGGGCTTCTCATCCTACATAAAAAGACTGCAACTATAGAACAGTTTTTATTCTTCCAAACAGAAAGACATTCCTATGAATTACTTCTGCTCTCCCTGTTTATAGTCAAACAACATATAGATAAAGTCATAGAACCATTGTGTTCTTATTCCAAAGCACACTGAGCACTGKGACACTGTTGTGGGTTAAGGTTTCTCCTTTTGTTTCCTTTCTTGGGGAATTTTTCTTTCCCATTTTGTTGCTGGGTACACTGATTGCCAGGTCATCCTTTTGATGGCTCAGTGATTGGTAAAGACAATAGGACCTACATCCCACACAAATGATCTTGCAAAGTACTGGGAGGGAGTGTGTGTGGGTGTGGCCGGGGCAGGGGATGGCGGGGAGGTGGTAGGGTAACTATATATCCTGCCCTGCTTGGCTCAGTGAAGGAGGTTGGCCTGATACCTGTGGAGGAGAGCTCAACTGAACTTTTCTGCAGAGCCCAGCATCTCCACTCGTTGGTTCCTGTTTTGCTGAACTGTGATCTTCTACCCCTGTGCCTTACCGGGAACCCCTGAGATTTGTGCTGTGGTGGTTAAAGGAGCACCGGGATCGGTGTTTCCGCTGTGAGTTTGCAGAGGAACATTTTCTCCATCCATCTCTGCCAGTTTGTGCCTGTATTTGGCCACTGGTAGATCTGAACCAACCGGGATCCGCGCCACAGCGACCCTGCAGCTGCTGGAGAATCATCGCACCCACCCTGCCTGGCTGGGAGCCAACAGCATCCCTGCTGACTGGAACTGTAACTGCACCAAAGGGGAGTCTGTATCTGTGTGTGAGGCTGCCACTGGTTTTGTGACTGGGTTGGTTGTTGCTATTGTTGTTATTACTTATTTCACTTTGTTATACATATTAGTAAAAACTGTTATTCCCTTTTTCCCATAATCTTGCCTGGAAGCCTGTGATTTTTCAAAGCTATAATAATTCAGAGGGAAGAGGGAGTCATATCCACCACTCCAAGAAGGGTCCCTGACTTTATTGGCAAAACACCTGTCTTTCAAACCAAGACAGACACCAGTTCCATTTCACAGAAGACTGAAAGATCAGATTCCTGGCACAACTGTAGGACAACAGTTTTTGGATCTGTGTGAAAATCCTTGTTTAAAAGCTGACTGACATAAGTAAAATGACATGTTAACAGCAGGAAAGGGGGAATTGGTCTAGTTTTCTTTCCAGAGGAACTAGAAGTAACCTTACCTCTGATGAATGACTTTGAATAGTACAAAATAATTTCTATATTTTGCTTGACCTGATTGTATTTGTTTTAAACTAGTCCTATGGGTGTTGCAAAACAATTTCGTTTCTTTGCATTGTGTTTCTTTCCAACATTTGGTCAAGCCACCCTGAGGTGTAGCATCTCATCTTACCTGTAACAAGGAACAGTCACAAACACAACAGTCCTGCTTTTGAGCTCCCAGATGTCTGCTGTGTATTGTCTTGGTCTTCAACATTCTATCTCTGTCATGAGCAGTAATTTCAGATCACTCCAATTCATTAAGGTTCATTATTTGAGTATTATTTTTTACATTTTATTGGCAGCCGACCTGAGGAACAGTCCATTTCCTTGGTCAAAAAGACAAAGGAAAAGTCCAGGCATTGTTTAGAAACTCCCAAGTAGCCTAAAAGCAGTGAAAAAATTGGCTTCAGACTACAAAATTACTTTGTAAATGAGCTCAGGTAATGGGAGGGGGGGAG
>NW_026623311.1:2538707-2575453 GCF_030028575.1 Malurus melanocephalus
TATAAGACTGCTTTATCTCAAACAACACCCATATGTTGCCAGGACAGCCTCTCAGAAGGCCAGAGTGAGTCATTTCCTTTCCTCACTTACAACCCTCTGGCCCTGCTCAAAGTGCTGTTAACTTCCACGTGAGGTCAGACATCAGCAAGAGCTCTCAGGATGCTGCTGCTTCCTCTCCTGGCCCTGTCTGCAGCTTGGTCTCATAGGTTCCCTTTGTCACCACAGCACGGGGCAGTGGAAGGAAGCATCCCATGTTTGTGTGTGTGAATGATTACAGGCTAAGAGTATTTGTTCTGTTTTCTCTCTTTCTAGATGGAGAAGCACAGTGCTTCTAAAGCAGAGACAAGTATCCATTACCAGAAGGCACAAGACCACTACATCAATGGACTGTGCAGTTGAGGGTGTAGCTGACTTCCAGAGCACATACATACATTGCTACCGATGTGTGCTCTGCAAAGCTCCAGAATGGATTCTGTACATCGGATCTGGTGCAGCTTCTTACAATGACAATTCCTACAAAAAGAAGAATTCTTCTTTGAAGAAAGGTACAAATGTCTGCACTTTCACAATCAATGACATCAACTCCAACAATGAAGGCACCTACTACCATGCCTACTGGCATTTCCACAGAAGTAGGAGGTCACAGGCAGCCTGTACAGAAAGCTGCCTGTGCCTTGAGTGAAAGGCTTTTTCTCAAATGCAGAGAATCATAATTGCACTTTCCTGCCTCTGAAACACCCCAACATGTTTATACTGACTATGTTTACATGAATATCAGACAAGGAGAAAACCAATGACTCCCTGCCTGGGTTTGGGGTAGGGGAGACCACAGCCTAAAGAGACCAGGTTTACACAGACTCCCCGCCGAAACAAGAAGAGAGAGGAGGTTTTGGGTAAATGGTGTAACCTCTGGTCAGAGGCAGTGAWCACCCCTCCTCCATTGCGCAAACTGGCCCAGGTGTGGAAGCCCCAGCCCCACAAACCACATCCACGTCACATTCACATGAGAGGCAGCCGAGGGGGTGTCATAATCCTTCAAAGACTCCCCAAATTGCTCCCCAGAGGCCTTGCACCATAGCATCACACGTGACACAAAGCGTGACACAAAGCGATGCAACAGATCGAGAATCTGCTGCAAGAGATTGTCCCCTCCCCTGGGGGGATGTACCTGGGCATTCCTAGCCYGGCCTGAATGTATGTAAATCCATGGGATTCTTTGCTTTTTGAGGGRGCCTTCACCACCAAGAAGATCAGCTGGAGAGGATCAATTGGTTGCTGATGGGGTCCATGGAGAAGTGATATTTTCTTTATTCTGTCTCTATCACTCTTTTCTGTCCCCTGCCTCTTGTCTATTTCTTTCTCTTCCTTTTTCTCTCTTTTTCTCTCCTTCTCTCTCTCTCTCTCTCTCTCTCTCTCTGTCTCTCTCATACTTACTATCATAACCATATGCTATTGACTTCAGCATTCATTTACATATCATACCATATGCTATTGACTTCAGCATATGGTCTCGTTTGAACCTTATTTTGGGCAGAGGCAGTTATTTCTAATAATTTTAAAACCAGATCTTAACACCCTCCTCCATGTATTGAGGCAGCCTTTGCTGTCTGACCTTTGCCAGACAGTCTTTCTGCAYCTTTTCTCCTCAGCAGATGAGATTTACAGCAAGGTTCCCTTTTCAGGGTGAAGGGGGAGTGAGAAGAGGGAGAGGCTGGTGCATAGGCACTGCTTCTCTTGTGCCTCACTGAAACAACACGAGGCTGTGCAGGCTCCACTTCACAGGGCTCCCCTTCACCCCMAGCATCCTTTGGTTTTGAAACCTTGCTCAAGCCTAGTGTGAGGGCAGTACAGAGCCCAGCTCATATCATCCTCAACCAGCCTCATCAGTTGCACACTGACTTAAAACAACTCTGACCCCTTGCCACACTGTTGCATGCAGATGCCCTCAGTTGGGAAGTAGGCTGCCCATCTCTCCAACCTGCTGAAGCCCGCCATGTGTCTCGGTTTGAGACAATATTTTCAGAGAGAAATGTTACAGGATAAATGTTTCCTCTGAAGTGAAAAGTTTGATAATTTATTCCCACCAATATGAAACAGGAGTTTGGGCAAATGTGAAGAGAAAAATAGTTTATTAAAAAAACAAGGTGCCCACAGGACACAGATAAAAAAGTAACTGTTAGATATTTAAAAGTACAGAAACACACGCTGTCCCACTCCCCCCACAGCCACTCGGCATGTGGTGTGAAGGAAAAAATGGCACAGCTCTTGTCCCGGGAAAAAGAAAAAAGAAACAAAAGAAAAGTCCACGTGGCCACTCGGGCAACAGTGGGAACCTGGTGGAAGTTCTCTCCTCACTGTGGATGAAACTGAAGGCTTGGTGTGCTTTTTTGTCGCTGGCTTGACTTCGTCTGGAGTCCGGGACGAGACGAAGCAGCACCCGCGTCTTGTCCCTGCCAGCACCCGGCTAGGCAGCACTTGCCTCCTGATTCCCAGACCACAGCCCCATTGATCCACTCCAGAAAATCACAGGAGTCGCAGAAAGGGTAGCAGTCCAGGGAGAGCTGTTTGCCCATGCTAACAAACCTGAGCTAGTTAAGCGGCAACAACGTAACTCCCCTGCATGCAGTGAGCAGAACTACCGCAGCACCGAGCTTAGTTCCAAAAGCCAATGGCTGCACAGCAGCCCCAGCTTTTAACTGCCTGCACTGCCTTCCCAGCTGCCCCTGCCCCTTCTTCCAGGTCGCATTTAAAGGCACAGAAACCTTTTGGGCATACAAGCAGACGGGGTATAGGAATAGTGTGTTATCATAAATTCAACCCAAGAGACCATGTTGACACAGCACTCTTGGGTATTGGCCACTCATCCCAGCTTTGTGTCATCAGTGAACTTGCTGAGGGTGCATTTATCCCTTCCCCCAAGTCACTGATAAATGAGTTAAACAATTCTGGACCCAATATTGAACCTTGGCAGACACTACCAGTGACAGCCCTAGTTAAGGCCTAGTTGGGGCTCTTCAGCCTGGACAAGAAAATGTTTAGGGGAGACCTTATTGAAGCCTTCCAGTACCTCAAGGGGGCTTATGGAAAACAACTCTTTACATGAGCAGATGATGATAAAAGCAGAGGGAAGAATTTTAAACTGAAAGAGGTTTTGATTAGATGTGAGGGTGAAATTCTTTACTCTGAGGGTGATGAGGCACTGGAACAGACAGCCCAGAGAAGCTGTAGATGCTCCATTCCTTGATGTGTTCAAGGCCAGATTGGATGGGGCTCTGAGCAACTTGATCTAGATGGTGACATGCCTGTCCATGGAGTGGAGGGGGGAATTAGATGATCTTTAAGGTCCCTCCCAACACTAAGCATTCTATCATTCTATGATTCTGTGACATTCTAAGAAAAGGCTGGTGGAACATGAATGTCAGGGACAGCTGACATTGTGGGACAGCTTTGAGGTGTCTAAAAAGAAGAGAACATCCTTGGGAAAGGCCAGGCTGAACAACTTGAGGTTTTTATGTGTGTTCTCAGCAGGTAAGTCTGATAAAAGTGTAGTTGGCAGATGAAGTTTTTCAGATCAAGTATTTTATTTTGTCCTTTCTATGCTATTTCTGCTGTGGTTTAGCTTGTCAGTAAATATAACACCCTCTGTGGTAGTGAGTCAAAGAACAACCATTGGATGTGCTGAATGAGTAATTTCCTCCTCCCAGTCATTTGATACTTTGTCCACCTGAAGGGCTTTATAACGTTTCTGTCTCTATTTATTTCGTTTTCAGGTCTGCACAGGCAGTATGTTGCTGTTTCCAGTCCTTCTTGCGACTTCATTATGGTCCTGTAAGCCCTTTTGCCTCTCCTCTCTCCTTCCTGTCTACCGTGAGCGCAGACCTGGTTCCAAACTCCAGGAGCTTTTCCCCTTGTACAATTTCTCTGCTTTCACTTCCAGGTGTAGACATGCAGTCAGCACCAGTGCAAACCCCTGAGCTGCAGAAGCAGGTGAAAGGCATGTCTGCCAGCATGTCATGCCGACTGGGGGACAAAACTGTCATGCACTGGTACAGGCAGCTTCCCGGGGAGCCACCAAAGAGGATTCTGTACGTGTCAGGAGGGACGCCTGTTTTTGACGACAGCAACGATAGAAATAAATTTCAAGCTCGGAATCATCCTACTGAGCCTGTATATGGTCTCACGATAAATTCTTTAACGCCGAGGGACTCTGGAATTTATTACTGTGCATACTGGTTTTATCAAGGAACCACAGCATTAGCCGGGCAAAGATAAGCCTTACAAAAAGACTCTTTGTGCTTTGAACCACAAGTTCTGAACTCTGCTAAAAATTCAAATACTTCCTTATTCTATCCCTTTCATGATTTTCCGCAGCAGGAGAGGAAAAACAACAATGTCTTATAATAACAGATATATGATGTTGACAACCAGTATATAATTTCAGTACTCAGATATATCTGCAACATCCAGAAAGTGGAGTCTTCTTGTCACTTTAAGGTAAATATATGAAACATTGTTCTTAAAATGAAGGCTAGATTCTTCTGAAAGCAATCACCTGACAATGAACACAACCTGTCTCTATGTGTGAGCTGTGAATTTCTCTTCTCTGTTGGAATCCTAGCAAGCAGAGCAACATTTCTTCATGCCCTCAGTATTTTCACTTGAAAAAAAAAAAAAAAAGACAGGAATATCAAAGAAGGAGGGAAGACCATGTGATCTTGCAAATCCTCTATCATATTTTCCTTTTCCCTTCCTTTGCATTTCAGTAACTAAAAACTCCTACGATAGCCCAGGAAACCTAATTTTATTGTCACAATTTTTCACCATGTGTGTCTAAGGCATAAATTTATGTCCTCAGCCATGAGGTATGTCCCAGACAAGCAGAGATTCTCTGAGTTAAGTGTACAGAGTTCTAGAAATCAGATTCTACAATCTAGTTCCAGGACTGGTTACAAAGACTGGTTCCGGGAAAGCTGTCATTTTCCTGACACATTTTCCTGACACATTTTCCTGGAACACTGAGATGCTTTCATTCCTTAAATTTTCTGAATTAGCATGTGTATGTTCAGCATCCTTTGAGATACTTGTCTAATGCATCTGGACCTTAAAGAATTAACACAATTACCTCCATAGTGATGGCTTTCTATTTCCACAGGCTCTGAACATTGTTTTTGCTAACATTTCTATGTGATTTGAATATATAACATCTTGCTATGGATGTTTCTGTCCTCCTCAGCTACTTGAAAAATAGATTGTGGTACCTGTGACATCAGATGTTAACTTCAGTCAGATTGCCTTTTGTCTTTGTATTGTGGGATCTGAGGATTTCTCACATCCAGTCTAGGAGGTTTCTGGATTGAGTTGGCAGCAACTTCCTGACATGGGTGATTGAGTAGCCAACATGGGAAAGCGCTCTGCTGGACTTTGTTGTGGATGGAAAGGTCAGGACAGTGGTAACCATGAGCCAGTGGTGTTGACACTCCTGAGAGAGGGCAACAGGGAAAAAGGCGGGGCTTCATGACAGCAGACTTCAAAGCTCTTCAGAGATCTGTTTGGAGGCATCACCTTGATGTAACCCTGGAGAGAAGTGTCCACAAATGCTGGTTGATATTCAAGAATCTCCAAATTCAAGAAAGGTCCAGCCTGGTAATTAGAGAACCAAGTAGAAGCAGTAAGATCACTCATGAATGAGCAAAAAGTTTCTGACTTAACTCAGGCATAAAAATGAAGTACAAAAGAGGCAGAATCAAGGGCAGGTGATCAAGGAGTATGGACCTGCTCTTCAACCATGCAGAGATGGGTTTAGGAAAGCAATAACCCAGCTAGAATTGCATTCTGCAAATTATGTAAGGGGGAACAAGAAAGGATTCTACAAATATAGCAGCAGCAAAAGAAAGACTATGGAAGGCTACTGGACAGGGCAAAGAAACTTGTGATTTATGACATGGAAAAACCTGAGGTACTCAGTACTACCTTTGCCTCAGCATTCACCAGTAAGAATGGCCTTCATGTATCCCAGGCCCCTGAGACCAGACAGAAAGTTTGGAGCAAGAAAGACATAAGCTTTGGTGGAGGAAGACTGGGCTAGTGAGCACTTAAACTGAATATACTTAAGTCCATGGTGCCTGATAAAATGTGGCAAGATGTGGAGCCAATAATCCTGGAAATTATCTACAGACACAGGAAGTAGAAGAAGGTGATCAGGATTAGTCAGCAGTCACGTACAAGGGGATGTTATAAAGATAGCTTTAGATAACTAAGCTCTTTGCAAAATGGATTTTGGCCATTTTATCAGTGATGTCATAGACAAGTATGTTTAGTGATCATTTGAACCTGGAAAGGTATTTTTCAAAACAATATTCTGGCCACTAAACGTGTCTTCTTGGAATAGACACTATCATGCTTGGCCAGTAATTATTCCTACTTGGAGACTTACTGTACTAGAAAGCTTACCGTACAAAACCTAGACAGCATCTGTAAATTAGGCATTTAATCATGTGAGAGCCAGCCACTGGCTTATTCCTTTAACTCTTTATCTAGGATCAGTTGCCTGACGGATTTCTGCTTTGTGATCAGAAGAATAGCAATGTACTGCTACTGTTTCACACATGGTAGTTTTTGGCAACAGGGGCTTGATTTCAGGTCCTCAACATAAAATAGCCAATGCAGTTTCCACTCTGAAACAGCTGTAGCTGCCCGTGTAGGAGACTGCTGGGATAAGTGATCTCTTCCTTGACTCTCCCTCCCTTCACCTCAGGGTGGCCTGACAGAAAATTAAACAGGCTTTCCTAAAGTTATTGGCTGGGAAGAGAGGAATCCTTTTCATTTCCACCACACAGAGGCAGTTGTTTCTCCTTGCCTGACTCTTCAGAGGTCTGCATTCACATGCACCTTTCCAAACCACTTAGGAACATGTAATTATCATCAGCATGCTGCATGTGGTCAATTTCCAGGAGAAGAAAGAACGAAGTAACTCATCTTCCATGACCCCCGGAGAGCCACAGCCCAGGCTCCCCWGTTACAGGGGAGTCCCCCACAGCACAGACCCCCCCATCAAGATGTCTCTCTGCAATGGTGGTTGACAGCAGCTGTTCTCTTTTRTTTTTCAGCCTTTATTTCCAAGAAGTGTTTGCCTTTCAGCTGAGCTATGAAACTGAAATCCTGTGGCTGTGCATTTCCTCCCACACCCTAAACCAAAGCAGAGGCAAATCTCCACAGTGGAGCTTCCACAGTCTCTGCAGGCTGATGGCCTTCAGCAGCTTTGGTAGAGGGCAGTACCTGCACAGGGGAACCCATGGAACTTCTGCACCCTGCAGCTAAGTGACTAAGCTCAAGCAGCAAACAGCCATCCCCACCTACTCTGACACTGCGCACCTCTCTACATGCCTCCGGTGAGATACATACTCACTGCCCACCAGGGTTRCCTCCAGGATGAAACCTTCACTCCATCATACATAGCTGGACCTGCTCTTACTTGCAACCTTTTCTCAGTCACTCTGAGTAGAGTTTTACAGGGCCACAATCCTTGGATTTTTCAGTGTTTTCCACATTTACTTGAAAAACAAACAGTACTACAGCCTCTTTACCAATTTTGGTATTTGTCAGCCTGGAAAGGGTTTTCTGTAAAGACACCTGTCATGGTTTTACTTTTAAACCCACGACACACCCCACACAGAAGATCCATTGCTCAAGACAATTTAAGACAGCTACTTCCTCTTTCCACACAACACAGTCCCCATCCGGAGTCCCTTTCATTCTCTTCCTCAATGAGAGCAAACTGTGACAAGCAAACATGCTGCTGCTTGTAGTGCTTGTGGCCACAGCCTCCTGGGCTTGTAAGGACGTTTTTATTTTCCTACCTCTCCTCACGGGCACCCATTGCTTTTTAACAGACATCTTTCCAAATCCCTGAATTACAGCTGACATAATTCTCCTTTTCTCTTTCCTAGATGGATTTGCACAGGAAATTCCCATGCAGAGTCCTATATCTATCACCAAGTTCCAAAAAAGTGCACGGATGACATGTGAAATTCAAACATTAGAAGCAAATTTTGATGGCATCGTCATACACTGGTATCAGCAGAAGGAGGGTAAAGCTCCAGAGAGGCTCCTATTCTTTTCAGGAGGAAAAGTTACCATTGAAAGTGGCTTTCAAGCAAACAGATACATGGTTGAAAGGATTTCTATCCAGAAGCGGTGTGTTCTTACAATAAAAGATGTAATTCCAGATGATGCTGCCACTTACTACTGTGCCTACTGGGATCCTCACTGTGATAGAAACTCAAAGATCATCAATGCAAAAAAAACCTACCCACAACATCTGAACCATGAGGTTGTAACTGTGCCACTCCACCAAGTCTTCTCACTCCATCTGAGCGAGCTGCTGAAAGGCCCAATCTTTTTCTGCCACTCCAAAGAGCAGGTAACTGTGCGCAAATGTTCTTCTCAAAATCTGCGTTATCATTAGCCCTCCTGTCATCAACACACATCTACTATTTTAGGGATCAAATTTGTTTTCAACTGGCTCTGGAGAGACCTGCTGTTACCTCAATATTTCATACCCCATTTGGACACCAAATAAGGCTATAATGGTTTAGGAGTGGTACTCCCCAATGTAGTGCTCCCACGGAAACTCTTCAAACCATGTCATGCTCATTTGTTCCCCCTAGTCCTTTCCAGTGGGCTGGAGAACAGGATTGGAGGCACAAAAGGCAAAACTGGATAAGAAAGCAAACAACAGCAACAATGTTAATAATGAAGTGTGCACCATACAATACAATTCCCATGTGATTGCTTGGAACTGGCATTAGCTGACTGCTCCTTCCGGTCCAGAACAAGCATTACCCAACTCCTCACTCAGCCACATGTTCTTGACTAGAAGGAACCCCTTCTCCCCTTGAACAGGCTCCCTTCCCCCCCATCCAGAATTAAGGTGAGGTGGTGTGGGATAACCTGCGTGTCCTAGCCATGCAGTCCCCTGTCCACTGCAAAAATTAGTCTTGTCTGGCCGGAACCCAGATAGGTGGTTTCTTTGTCTGCATGTCTAAGGGCACAGCAGGAAAAGCACCAGTCAGCATCATTCTCTGTCTACATCACTCCTACCCTTGATTTGTGGTTGTGATTAGGATGTTTCTGTCCAGAAGACTTCAAAGTAGACCCCTGAGGTTTTTCACACCTACTTCAGCTGAAAGACTTTCACTCTGTAGTTCCTCCCTTTAGCTGCAAAGAGCAATTTCTCAACATAATTTTGCAGTCAGTATGCTACATGACATCCYAGAAGTACTCTAACTCAATTTATTTTAAGTGCTAAACTAAACATGCAGGCTGTTTGACTGACAGTAGTGGTGACTCCCCTGATGTTATCTTTGGCTGTTTCATAAGAGAACACTGCACAAGGAAAAACCTCCGTCTTGAACCAGCTAGTACACGAAAAGCTAACAGTCAGCTGCTGTATCAAAGCCTGGAGTGCTTCCTGGAGATGGGCAGACAATAACCATGTACTTGGGGCAATAAATGCAACCTGCAGCACACAGCCGTCTTCACAATGTTTTTGAAACTATCTCTCCTTCCTTTCCCTCTTCCATGTTCAGACAATGAAAAATTAACTCCATGCTAGTAGTATTTGTTGTCATGTAATTGAAGGTGTGCACTTTTGGTAAAGAGCAAGATTTCCACCGGAAGGTGGTGGTTTTTTACAGGCAGAACTCTGTATTCTTATTTGTTATCTACAATCAAAGAAAAGCTTTCATCTTATTCTAAGAAATAAGTGGAGACGTTAGCTAACAAATTTGTAACATTTCAGGAAAGAGATTTTCTCTGAAGAATATTAGCTATCCGTTGAACATCCAGATGCACATCTGAAATTCCTGACGACCTCCCAGCAGCCAAGGACCAGGCCTTCACACAGACTCGCAGGGATGATTGGGAAAAATTGAGATTTCCTTCATCAATGGTAGATCAAGAGAGCATACTAGTTTTTTGCAAAGTCAAAACATAGTGTGGARCACCTGGATCAAATACTTTGGCATGGGAACAAAGCTAATTGTCTCTAGTAAGTACCATTATAATTGAACTGATTTTCATAGAATAATTCAGGTTCTCAGATAATTAAGAATGAAAGTCTGTGAGGAAAATTAACTTCTTCCTCATACATTATATTTTGTTTGTGAACTGTGCATGACACCCCAGTTGGGTAGGCAGTTCATCAATAAATATATTAATCTTGTGAATAGAGATTACTTCTAGAGCAAATGCTGAATACTTATAAAAGATGGGGAAATGGAAAAATGAGAAGGGGTAAAAAATTTAAATATTGGGATGGTTTCATCCTGTTCTAGGAAACAAAAGTGAATTGCTTGAAAGTTAACTCCCAGAACAGCAAGTGAGAAATGAAAAAGTTTCTTATTGACAGAGGTTGTCTGGTCTAAATTGACTGGGAAGAAAACCTCCCTGAGTGTAATTTCTGGTTCCTGGCTCTACTGAAAATAGCTGGTTTATTTTTGCATTTGTATTATTTTTCATTGTGATGAAGCTATGCAAACAATACAATGAATGCTGTTTTCAGTATAAACCATATAGCAATGTCTACAATATGTTGCTCAGAAACTACATGACATTATCAAGGTGGCTACAATTAAGTCAAATTGCAAACAGGCAAGGAGAGTTACAGAGAAATTTAAAATGTTTTCTATCCATGCCTCTGACCAAAATTTTTCAGAACTTTTTTTCTTACTACAAAAATTGAAGTATTTCTATAAATGGCACTCTACTTAATGTTGAAAATTCAGCTATTGCACTCAGATTTATCACCAGCCTCTAAATCAGGGAGGCTTTTTCTGTAGCCTGTGCAAGGAAAGTGCGGTGCAGGAGATACTGCTAAGCATTATCAGACTGTGGGATCCTGATGTCAAAATATTTGGAAGTGGAACTGAAGTTAGGGTTTCAAGTAAGTACAAAACGTAAAACTTGACTACTTCTGAAATGCTTTTCAATACAGTTAGATATTGGCTGGCATGWAGTGCTCTGCTATTTTAATTGTCTCTAATTCTAACAGTTCTGAATGCTTTTCAGAATTTCCCCTTTGAATAGCATTCCCATAATGTATTTTTGTGTGTGTGATTTTCTATTTACGCATGAAATGGGGGAAACACAACAGCTATTGCAGCACAGACCTATAACTTATCCCATCATGATTTTCTGTGTAAAAAGGAATTTAAATATGGAAAAGAAAGCATTTGGAGAAGAAAAAGATGTTTTTTCTCTAAATATGCATATTTGTCTTTTGTGATATTCCTAATTCAATCTGAAATTAATATTTCCAACCTCTGTGTTGTATATATTCTTTGAAAAGAAAAACATTTTTCTTTAGGACTGTATCTGACTATACCAAATGAGTGAGTTATCTGAGATATGCCCAGCACAGTAAGTTGACAGTTAACATAGACATAGCTGAAAGGTTGTTCTCTCTCCCTAGCTTTGCAGAAACTGCTTATTATTAATTATTACTACTATTCAAAATATTTTGCTTCTAGTAAACCCTAGGTGCTGTGATGTGTGCTTGTAATTTGGCTCACCTAAGCATCTGAGATGAAAGCAGTTTGGCTAATTTTGGCCAGCTGAAAAGGGTGTCTTGTCAGTGGGAGATTTGAGTCCAATTGATGCAGTTTTGCTTCATGTTACTGATAACAAAAATATTGTTCAATAGTCTGATGATCCTCAGATCTCTCCAAAATGTTCACCATTTCTAGGTCAGATCTTGGGGAGGTGTATAAGGAGCAAATTACTTCACCAACAACTGATCAAATAGATCTTCTAATGATGCTGCCTGTTTCCAGAAAGCAGAGATGGAGCCAAGGTGCTCCATCTACACTGTCCACCTAAACTTTCAGAAGACTCTAATTAGTTGAGATTAATCCTGTCCGTTTAACAATATATGCATCTTCAAAAATTCCAGGTTTTCTATTTTTTAAAAACTTTAGTTTATTTTAGGTGATTGCTCTTTTTTTCCACTTTCGTAGGGCCTTACAATTGATAACTGATTTTTTTTTTTTTTTTTTTTTTTTTTTTTTTTTTTTTTTTTTTTTTTTTGGAGTACTATTTACCTATGTAAACACAACTGAGCTGCAATGATATTGTAAAGGCTTTATTCACTGTGATTGGTTATTACAACAAGGTGTTTGGTTCAGGTACAAAACTCATTGTCTCCGGTAAGTTGTATGTTTTATTCATGCAATAAGCTATAGGAGCTTGGAGTGGTCACATAGATGAGTCTATATATCTCAGAGGCACTCAGCCCTCTTAGAGCCTCAGTTGGCACCATTCCTTGTGCAGGATTTTCCTCCCCAGCTCGCTGTTCCTATACTGAGCTTGTGGTATTCATAACACAGTGGTTTAGGATTACAAACATGTCTAAAAAAGAGCTATTTCAAGCCACTTTAGATTACAGTTCTCCTAGAAATCTGGTGGAAAATGGTCTGTAATAATTTTCAGAGACCTCATTCTTTCCTCCAGTGTACTGAAGGAATTAGCAGGGAATCAAGCAGCATAATAAAAGAAAACCTCTTTCTAATACAGATACAAAGAGCAGTATGCAATGATCATTGCAAAAAATCTTATTGAACTAGGCTGGTAAAAGTGAAATAATGTGTTGCTAATTATTTTGTCACATACACAGCACTTTGGCAGTAGAATAAATTAGTACCTCCAAATTCTTCTCGTAGTTTAATAACTGCTTAAAAATTAATTAATTATTCAGCATTATGGTGAAATACTGCTTAATAATTGCTTAATGAAGAAGTCATCCTTCTTTTTTTCTTTCTGGCAGAGACATTTATTTTAATGAATAGTGGAAGACAATTTTTTTTCCCTAATACATGTGCTCTAAATGCCATAATCCTGAAGTGAACAACTAAACAAATACACGGCAGAGGAACTATTGCTACTAAGTGTTTTAAGCCTGGTTAATACATAAACTTATATTAAGATATCAAGGAAAGATTGATTTTAATAATTTATGCCAGACAGACTAAATAAATCATATCTATAATTCACTGGAAATATCTGTGGCATGATAAGCATGGTTTTTACCTTCCTTACCTACCTAATCAGGTAGTTGTCATGCTTTTCCTACCCGCAGTGTAAAATAAATTATTTTCAAACATCACTCTAATTCTGTAGGATTTGGTCTTTATGAGGCAAAGGCTTTTGATTCATTACTAGAGTAAAACAGCATAGTTACTTCACATTTAAGAACTTAAGATCATTAAGAAATGGAGAAACCCAGGACTTAGGATAAGGTTCTTGGTGAATGGCATTAACTGAGATTGAATCCAAATATTCTATGTTCATGTAGCCAAATCAATAGAAACTTATTGTTCACATTACAGTTGTTACATCTGGTACTTTTCCAGCCAAAATCACAGAATCATTGAATGGCCTGGGACGTTAAAGATCATCTAGTTCAACACCCAGTGCTGTGGCCAGGGACACTTTGCACTAGACTAGGCTGCTCAGAGCTCCATCCARCCTGGCCTTAAACACTTCCAGGGATGGGATATCAACAACTTTTCTCGACTCTCTGTTCCAGTGCCTCACGACCCTCACAGCAGACAATTTCTTCCTCAGATCTAATCTAACCCTACTCTCTTTCAGTGTGAAGTCATTCCCCCTTGTCCTGTCACAATGTATTCCTGTAAAAAAGTCTCTCTCCATCTTTCTTCTAAGTACCCTTCAGGTATTGGAAGGCCAAAATTAGGTGACCCCAAAGCCTTCTCTTTTCCAGGCTGAAAAGTCACAATCCTCTCAGCCCTTCCTCATAGGAGGGGGGCACCATCCATCTGATCAATTTGTTGGCCTCCTCCGGACTCACTCCAACAGGTTGACGTCCTTCCTGTGCTGGGGACTCCAGAGCTGGACTCAGCACTCCAAGTGAGGTCTCCCCAGAGGGGAGAAGAGGTGCAGAATCCCTTTCCTTGCCCTGCTAGCTATGTTGCTTTTCATGCAGCCCAGGACACATTTGGCTCTCTGGGCTGTGAGTGCACATTGCTGGCTCATGTCCAAACTCTGATCCACCAGCACCCACAGGTCCTTCTCCCCAGGGCTGCTCTGAATCTGCTCATCCCTTAGCCTGTGTTCATACCAGGGGGTGCCCTGACCCAGGTGCAGCACCTTGCACTTGGTCTTGTTAAACCTCGAGAAATTCCCATGGGCCCACTTCTTGACCTTGTCCAGGTCCCTCTGGATGGCATCCCATCCTTCAGATAGCAGTTTCTGTAAAGGAATGTATGATTGTGGGAGGGTATTTGGTATTTGGTTCTGGCGCAAAACTCATCATCTCCAGTAAGTGTTTTCACAGTCTTATGTTTTTAAGTTTTGTAATGGGAAAGCTTTGGAATGACGGCTGACAGCATTTTAAGGTATCTGGAAGGGCTCATGGTAGGTCAGGACTATACTATATCATTACCAGTTATAATCCCTGAAATCGCTGTCAAGCAGGACAAGGATGCTATTTATCAATGCCTTCAACTCCCACTGGCTTGAAGTGGAACAGAGGAGCTTTGAGTGTCAGTACAAAATTACTCTATTTTATAGAATCATCCAAGTAGTGAGAATTAAAATTTCGGTTTAAGAACTCAGTGACCTTATTCATAAATCTTATTTAGAGATACTTATAAAGAAACTGTAACGGAGTTTAATTWAAAAAAAACTTTTGACAGCTAACCTATATAAAGATATATTTTTAATTTAATTTTTCAATATTTTATTTATTATGAACCTAAGTCCAAGATTTTGTTTGAACAATGTTTTGCAGCTTCACTACATTGTTACATGAGAGAGAAGATAAATGTTAGCTTAAGAAATGTTTGCTCATACTGTATATTATGTGAAAAAGTAAAACCTACATACCTCTTAAAACCTGCCTTAGAAAGCTGTTTAACCAGGTAAACCACAAAATTTTTCAATATTTTACTAAATAAAAACTGACAGAGGAGTACAAGCTCATTACTTTAAAATTCTTCAGAAAGGAGCAGATAATTTGCCCAGAAAAGCCAGTCTAAACTGTCTTGCTGAGTTCAATGACTTTGCAGCCTGAGAATACATCAAAACCTGCAGCCAATTCTGCAAGTTTTCATCCTTTTTTTCAGGAACATGCATACAAAGATTTTTTTCTCACATACAAACACATATATACATAAATAAGCAAAAATCGATTCCTTCAATTCTCCACTGTCATCCATTTACCCATATATGTACATGAGACACTTCAATGCATGCACACAGCTGTAATTATTCAAGCAATGTGTTTCCTCAGTATTGTGGTATGATTTAGGTGTTCCATTTAAGCTACGCACCTAGGGTGTTTTTATGATAAATGGAATGACATCAGCAATTCCAGTGGTGGAAATTATTCCATCTTAACAGAAGTCTCTAAAATGAGCAGGATGAACTAGCAGCTGGAAGGATCTCTCTCACCTCTCTATTTAGACTTAACAATCTAAGAGAATAATATATGTTTACATACATTTTATTTATTTTTTTATTTTATTTACATACTATTTGATGTACCAAAATTAGTCAGAACAATTTACTAAGCTTTGAAAATTTAAAGAAGCCTCTAAAATAGTCATGAAGCTTTGTAGAGTGCAATATCATGGGGATAAGAGCTACTTCATGGTCTTCCGGATATATATGCTCTGGAAAAAATAAATAATTTTAAAAATTATTTTAATCTTACATCCTTGGGAGGACTGATGCATAAAGAAGATAAAATTAACTCCTAAATTAATGTTTGAGGACTATAAAGTTGTTAGCGATTTTATTTCTGGTACAACAGAATCCAGTCCACATTGTCATTTTAATGATATCTCTAAAATGAAGAAAATTCTTAATATATGAAAGGTAGACGTCCTTTTGAAGATAGTCAGGTCATCTTTCTGTTTAAACATTGAGTCTGAAATATTTCAAAGAATCATTAAGTTGTTTTAGGGAGAATGCAATGTAGAAGATTTCTCTAGAACAGTCAGATCATTCAAAGAAAGGGGGAAGCTTTTAAACAAAGATACATATAGTAATGTGTTTTCTACCAATGCATGAAAACTGGACCACTCAGCCAGACCACAATTTAAACCCCATGCATCTAATTGCTCAAATTCAGTGGCAGAGATTTACATAGGAATTAAAAAGTGGGATAAGGGAACATCTAAAATGTTTCTTCTGCATTTAAAAAATACTTTTAAGCAGTACTTTCAGTTTTGAAAATTGTATACAGCCTTCTCTTGCAGTTAAGCATAGACAAAAATGATTGCCTTTGAGTACTGCCTATGTACTCACTGCTCATATATACCTAAATCAGACTGTTAAATTTACTATCCACGTAAATAATACCAAAACTTCATGTCAGTGTGGACAAAATCTGGATGATTTTGCCTCCTCTAATATAACATAAGGCTTAATCCAGAGAGGCAAATGAAATGGAGATTACCTACAGTTAGCTTGTGGAAACAGCTCATTTTAAATTTAAAGTATATTAATGTATACTCATACTGAGCATGTTTCCCAAAGCACAACACCTGTGTCAACCTTGTGATGGCAAGATATGCTGCTTAGATGTGAAAAYGTTAGCTAGCTATACTATGTTCTTCTGCTTTAGTTTAGTTTTGGTTTTTCATTTTCAGATGTTAATTCAATCATTTAAATGTGTCTAGTATGGCAAAATGGCATTTGCAACCTTTGGTGGCCAGGGCATTTTGTGATTCCATTTTCCCATCTTCATAAAAAATCATCACCTGGTAAATACATGGAATGCCTCAAAACCAAAGCAATTATAAATTGTTGTTGCCTTCTCTTCCTCCACCCCACAAAAAAATCATACAATTAATATTTGCTTCTAAAAAATCAATAGATATTGCAGATATTAATTATAAAGCAGTGGGGACAATTCGGGGGCATAAGTCTACTAAGATTTTAAAGGTAGGTGGTTTACCTTTGGTATTCCGGAGACAAAATTTTAATGTACTTGTTTTTGCAAAAATATTATAAAGCAATATTAAATTCCTCTTTTTGAATAAATTAAGCTTGTTCAGGAAATATTGCTATTATTTAATAATTGTCGGAGACTTGAACAGGCAAATGCACTTTCTGACAGCAGTACTGCTTGGAAGGTTGTGGGATACAGGCCCTCCTGTAGCCACCTGAAGTTTTCTAACTCAGTTACAAGAGAAATTAATTAATATTTATATCTTCAACAGTATTTCAGTTTCATAACATTTCTCAAAAGAGCATTTATATTTACATA
Source organism: Malurus melanocephalus (assembly GCF_030028575.1). Taxonomy (NCBI): domain Eukaryota; kingdom Metazoa; phylum Chordata; class Aves; order Passeriformes; family Maluridae; genus Malurus; species Malurus melanocephalus. Next base: position 2,555,998 of record NW_026623311.1, read on the forward strand.
TTAACATTTGTTAATAAGGAATTTATTTTGACACTCTTCAGAATTCGTATTTTTGGGTGTATATTTATTTGCTGTACACTACTGATCTTCCAACTCTCTGTTTTTAAATTTTTTCCTCCAATAACCCATCCAGAAAAAGGAAGTTCTCCACCAGCAAACACTGAAATCCTGCAGAAAAAACATGGAAATCAGATAATGTATGTTTGCATAATTGAGAAATTCTACCCAGAACTTATTAGGGTGACATGGACTGATGAAGAAAAGGAGATAACAGACAATGTAGTAAAAGGTGACACTTGGCAGTCCACAAAAGAGGATGAATACTCAATTGCCAGTTGGTTAACTGTACCAGCAGAGAACAAAGACAAGAAGTATTACTGCAAATACGAGCACGAAGAGAAAAAGGATTCACTGCCAGCACAAGGTATATTTCCACATTAAAGATGTAATTTGAAATAATGTTATAGACATACTTTTTTACAATAAAATTAGAGTAATAATACTTTCTATTACTGTTTCTGAAGACATCTGTACTCCTAGGCAGAACAGCTAAAACACCCAAGCAGTTTGGAGAAACGACAGAAGTTTTCCCAGGAAAAGTAATCCTGTCTATGTTATGGTCCCCAAATATGCATCCCATTTTAAGAGAAAAATATTTGAACTTCATCAGGTGTAAATCAGCACAGCTCCAAAAGGTCTGCGCTGAAACCTGTCTATTAATACTTCTCATCTTACAGAAGTAATACTGAAAACAGTATTAATTCTAATAGCCTACAGGTGTAAGCCCTTCTGACACCCCGACAATAGTCACAGCTATAGAAAACGAAGGAGTTAAGAATGAGGTTACTGATGATGTAGAACGAACTTTAAATATACTACTTACCCATAGTCCAGCAATATGTATTAAAATAAGATTCTGTTTTTAATTGTGGAAAGGTTGATTATGCAAAGCCAAATCTGAAAGACAATGCAACTTTAAAGAAAAAGTAACTTATACTCAATGCAAATTGTTTAAATAATCTATAAGAAAAGTGGTCTAAATTGGATTAATCTTCTCTCCATACCTATCTCTGTTTAACTTACTCTAAATTACCTAACTCCAATGAGTGAGAGCATGGCCATAAATAACAATTACATTTCAACCTTCAAAATATATTCTGACAAAAATACATTTTAAAATATATCTTATTTAGATGAAGGATGTATTTAAATATAYAAAATAAATGTCTTTAATGTTTGTATCAATGCATACAAACAACATAACCAGGAACAAACTCACATTTCCTACTTCAAGAACAAAAATGGTGTATTTTAGAGAAAAAAAAGTAGCACCAAGATTCCCAATAGGGAAAGTTTAGATCATACACTCCACAACATTATTCTTTGGTGTTGAACAACCAGTAAAATATTAACTGAAGTCTCTTCCAATGTAAATTATTCTGCATTTCTAATAACAGTAGGTTGTGAAGGCAAATAGACTTCAGTTTCTTCAATGACAAGATCAGGTGGTCAGACTCCCATTCCAGAAAAAAACAGACTTTGCCAAGGAACAGCCTAATGGACACATTCCTGAAAGGGCAAAGATGTATATCCCACTTACAGCAACAAAGACCCAGCCACTTCTTTGAGCATTTCTCCTCTTCAAAATTCTCTCTGCAAATGAATGCCACTTCTGAATATCTGCTTTTCAGCCTGATCTTAAACATAATTTTTTGTTATTTAAAACTAACTTTCCATCTTCCCAGCCCTGTTGCTGTACAGCCTCTTTTTTTCCCTACTTCTCGATTCATGTTTGTTAAAATTAAAGAAAAGCCTAACTGGAGCATTTAAACTCTCTATCCAGTAGATTCCATAGATTCTATGAAGACTGCTCCTCAGGAAGAGGACTGCAAAACAGTTTTTAACAGAGGTAATTTAATGTATTAAAATGTGGGAAAGTGATGCATGTCAAGCAAGATATTGCTACATATGCTCTGAACACCATAAATAATTCTCTTTCTAAATGGAATACAGAAAATCTTTTAAGTCTGGGGTCTGTCACTCAAAAACACTTCAGCACTACTCTGAACTAACTTCTGTTGTGGATTATAAGGGGCTTTCCTACCTTTATCAGGTAGCTTTATTAGGATGCTACAGATGTTCTTTGGGTTGCTAGATTATTAGCCTGCAATAAGTGCCACWTTTTTAAACTTGGAGTAGTTAAACACTTCAGCTACATCAATCTACCAATTGCCCAGAAATTTGGACATTTTTTTGGCTTGAATGGGATTTAGGAAGAATGATGAGCACTTATGTTCAAAAGATACTACACAAAACAATTCAAACAAACATTATACTAAGTGCTCGAAGTACTACGATTATGCTCTTGCCTTTGCAGAGAATAATAACCCAGTGGCATTGAGAATCAGTTTTGTTCTAAGAAACACACTTGGTCTAGAACTTACTAGCAGTACAAACCCACTCAAAGGACAGTCAGATCTTGTATGTGTTTGTGCTGTGCCATTGTGTCAGAGTAATTGCAGCAGTAAACTGATTACAACTGTTCCGTTTCTACCCATCTTTTAGGAGGCTATAGAATATTGACATTAAAGACTTTTCTTTCTTATATTTGTTACAGATCAGTTAATGCACAGGACAGCATATTTAGTATATGTCATCCTTCTTCTGAAGAGCTTCATGTACTACCTTATCGTACTCTTCTTCATCTGCAGAATGTGGGCTTCAACCAAACACCAAGGAAAGAAAGCATAAAGGATTATGGATTAAGAAAGGGCTACAAATTGATCTTCAATTTACTTTGCCATATGCTTACCTATATAGACTCCCCTGCTCTGAGTGTTAGATGTAACAGAAAAAAAAAATCCCAAAATAATTTTCAGGCATTAGTGCATAAGGGCTCATTTTGCTTTATTGCTAGTGTTCTTGTATCAGTCTGGTCTTCCTATTGTTTTTCTGAATATTGAATAAAGATACACAATAGGAATATTGTATTTTAAATTTAATATTGCATTTTAATCCAAAGTCCATTGTGCAAAGTGAAGGAGGTAGCCATGCTAAAAGTAGCTATGCATGCAGAAGCTTAGGAGTGTAACAGGGTTATTGACATATGAAGCACAGATGTGTTTTGTCATCACATTTAAGGCTTAATTAGGAGCATTTCTGTGCAGTAAATGCACAGGTATTTGTTCATTTTTACTTTCAGTGATTTGTTGCAACTCTCATGTATCCAACAAATCAGGAATTAATGATTCTGAAGTGATGTGCTTTAAGATACAATTAAATAAAACTTTAGCAAGTGAACAGAAGAATTTTGAATGAAGAAGTCAGACGAGAATATAAGCAATTCTAGGGTGCACACATTCAGAAACTCAAGAAATCCACCAGTGCTGTGACACAGTTTGAAAATCTGCACATCATAATTTTTTAAAAAAGAAAACAATCACAATGATCATGAATATCACTTTGTTGAAAGTCACCTTTTTTAATTAAGCAAAACTTCAAATGTGAAGCTTTAGTAAAGTATTTTCACAATAGAAGAAAAATTCTCAGAGACTTTGAACCCTTAATCTCCAATTTCCACAAATCAGTTTCTTTCAAATTTATGTAGGAAAATAGRAAGAAGACTTATTGGAATAAAATGCTTGGTTTTCAGCAAAACAGTGTTCTAGGTTTGGAGATAAGCACTTGAAGCATTTACACCTACTGTGTCTATGATGATGATGGCAATAAAAGCTTTCCTCCAGCTGTCTTTATGAGGCCTGTGTTTCTTCTCCAACATTTCCACAGCCTGTACAAATATGTCTACAAAACCTGATTGATTTCTATGCTCATATAAATTTCTCACAAAATCAAATATCCTCAAAACATATTTTTTCCTGCTTTTTGATGTGTTAAACAGGAACACTCTTACATAGAACAATAAATGCTAGTTTGTCACATCTTTTTTATTGTATAACAGAAAGCTAAGCTTTGTAAAACAGAGCTAATCCAAGCCAATGGGAAATGTTGATATGACAGGACTCCCTCCTAGAGCTCATGCCAGGCCAAGGTCTAACAACCACAGCTATTTTACTAACGGCATACCTTACAAACTATTATTATATTTTATAATCTGCATATTGAACACAAAGCAACTAATTACTGCCTTCAACGTCATTTTACTCTTCAATGTGAAGAAAAATATGATTCAGAAAAAAACTCTGAAAAATACCTGGGATCCCATGCTATTATTTGTTAAGGTTTGGTTCCAATCAAGGTGAAATAAAACAGCTACAAAGGTATTTTTGGAATGCAGTGGCCATAGATTTCGGTAGCATCATGGATTTTACCCAGATATTACATGGATCTCCCCTGTCTTTATTTCTGCTAGTCAAATGCTTGACTGAATTAAGGAAACAGGATCTCTCAGTAATATGATCCCCAAATTCACTCTTTATGTCTCTGACACAAATCTGAAAGATGTTGTCCACGCAGTTCAGAAAAAAACAGAGAGAAAACACAGCAAACCCTGTGCCTACGTGTAACCCAAAACCACCACTTCTTAGTTTCAGGGGTTTTTTCAAATGCTTGGTTGCAGATTTTACATCTTGCAACAGCTCACATGTCCCAGAAATTTATTTATACAAACATATAATGTTCCTACTGAGTTTTTAATTCTTATTTATTTAGAAATAAAAAGACAAGTGGATTTTTAAGGCTTCTGGGTGCTGGGGCGTTTGTTTACAAGAAGATTTGGTTATTTACTGGAAAAACGCTGTAAACTGAACCAGTCACAACTGGTTCAAAGGAGGTGTGCTGAGATGAGRATGGGTGATTAGCCGAGGACAGTTAAACCACAGCCCTTTACCACAGTAGGCTTCTAAACCATTTCCTTCTAATACAAATACAAAGTTAAAAAGCCACATGCCTAAGTTTCTTGTCAATATCAGGGTGAAACTGACTGTTTGCTACACTTGCTGGTCTAACTCATGTTTATGATAGGTAAGGACTACTGCTACCACAGCAATGCGGGAGCTGTGCTCTCTGCAGGACTTGCAGTGCTACATGCTACATGCAGGACAGAGTTAGATGCTACCGATTAAGTGTAAACTTTCGCTCTTGGGACTTTTTTAACACTTGAAAGACATGACCTCTCGAGTACATATCTCACCACAACTGATTTCCAGTGATTTCAAGCCTCTACATGTGAGCACTACTACAGCTGTTCTACTGTTACAAGTTGCAGAATTAATACAAATACTACAGAATGGTTACAGGCAATATGGTGTTTCTAATGAAAAGAAGATAGACCTGGATCAACTTTCACCATTAAAGTACAAAGAAGTCATCAGCACAAATTAATTCATTTGTGTTAAGGGGTTTGCATATTCTTTATCATATTAGAGTAATTTTGTGTCCTGTACTGTATAACTACTTACACATGCTTGAGAATGACTTCTCAACTATCAAAACAACCTACAACAGGTGATACAGAAACCCTGTCATGAATTCTTCTCACATGTAGTTGTAAATGAGAAAGATCTACATCAGGATGATCGCAGTCTGCCAACAGCTAACATTTCTGGATACTAGGTACCAACCGTAATAAATTTTAAGAGTGTTTCAAATTCTAGACAATTCAGTTTGAGATTTTGAAACTGCTGGAGAACCAACATACATTTGGAAAGTGATGAAAATATAAAAAATCTCAGAGGAATAGTGTAAGCAATTGCATCTCTGCATCTATAGATAGTTACAGGGAAATAAATCAAATTACAATTAACAAGTACTTGTCAAGGTTTAGCTAATGAGTCCAAATTGACATTAGGTATAGTTCCACCACAGATAATTTTACTTCAATGTTTTACCATTCTCCTCATAAGGTCAATGAGAATACAGTTTCCAGTAATTTCCTCGTTCCTGAGATTAACCTCAGGAACTACTGAATATATTTTGGACAAGTATTTTCAAACCACCTAAGAGGCAACCTACCACATGTATTTCAAGAAGACGTATTGTGAGATACTACAGCATATGAGAATCATTCTGTTTGTTTTCTAATTAATAGGCTCTCTTAGCAGCTCCAGTAGTAAATCCCAACAATTTCTCCCAAAGATTTTAGTTTACTGAGGTGTGGATGAATAAAAATGAGATTCAAATCAACACATAGTGAAAATGGGGGGGGGGCTCAAAAGGAAAGGTCACCCACTGTTCCTAATGAGCACCAGAAGACTTCGAATTAGAAGCTTCAGCTTCTAAAGCAAATTTCATTCTTATGCCAGTTGGAGCTTTGCCATTTGTGGAAAAGTGAATGCATGGGGCAAGATAATCCCGAAAATAACTGAAGCATTTCCCAGAGTGAGGGAATGATCTCTCACACAGAACCAAAATGCACTACAAAAATATACATGTCTCTGCTGTGACAAAATGCTCAGAGGGTCCCCCAAAAAAGCTTAGAAGGTCACAGTAGAGACAGCTCCTGTAGAAAGCATTGCCTTGCAGGAATGTGGCTTGAWGAATCAGGAACTTCAGTGAGAGTTTTCCTTTACTCTTCTGGAATAGCATAACTAGCAATCATTTTGAGGCTCAAATGCTAAAATAGTAGTAGGAATAAACTTTTTCCGGACCAATTTTGAATATGCTGCTGGGAGAATGATTACTCAGCAACCAAGATTAGATATCTAGTCCCTTCACACTGAATGTGAAGTCTCTCACTGTTTTCATATACTTTAATGTAATTTCATTTCTCAAACCCATAAAGGGTGCATAAACCAACACTATTTACTTGACAGCTGCAGCAGACTAGCAGAAAGAAACTGTTCAAGCTGTTACTGAGGCCCAAGCAGCAGCTTCCTGAAGTCAGAATAATGCTGGTCACAGGCCTCTCGCCACCACTTGGAATATGAGGCATGATACCTGAATACACATACAACATTAACCGGGCTGAACTGTGATGGACAATAGATTAGTTTGTTTAACTCATGCATGTGGGCAGGAAAGAAAGGCAGGAGTAGAAGGAGGGAGAATCAGAAACATACCTATATTCAAGTACAGTCACAAACATGGGAACAAAATAAGAACATAATAAATGTTATTTCCAAAAATAACATATGATTTTCAAAACTTTCTGGATCTTCAAGTTTGACTGCTATGGCCACAKCAAAAGGCTGCACCTCATCTTAAAAATGTGAACAGCTTATATCCTGCAGTTTCAATTTGTTTTTTTTTTTTGGTGAAAGCACTGTTTCCACCAGCAGGCACTATTATACCAGCAATCAAACCAAGATTACTGATTATGTTTAATTAAATACCTTTTTTCCTTTTGAGACATTAGTGTGTTTTTAGTCCACAGTATTCCCRGAGATTATGCGTCCACATAGGATTTCAAGAATCTCCACACAGGAAAGACTGACTGTACATGGAGCCTCAGCAGCCTAACCAGTAAGCAGGTTAGTTCATTCATGACCAGTACTATGGTAATCCAAGTTGTTCCCCTTCTACTTTCTGCATCAAAACCAGACCTTAATTTGCCGTGCACTATTCCTGCACAGCAGCACACTGCATTATCGTGATGCCTCATCCCCCCTAGGAGGAGCTGTAGGTCCCTTATACCAAGACACTGAAAGGTTTCTTACTGTTTTATTGAGTTCTAACCCCTCTTGAAAAAGCTTTTAACATTTATTTTTAATATACTCCACTTCCCAGAAGGTACACAGCATGCCTGTCCATCTTCATATAAGCTTGCAAAATAAATGGAAGCAAACCCCTCAGTGTAAGGAAAATCACAAGGAATGTGCACATGGGCTTACAAGGGCCATGAAAAGTTATGAATACTTCTGCCCCAGGGCTGACTATTCTACTTCTGCAGGCCTCTACTTTTTGGGAAAAAATTCTCTTCCTTCAGAAAGCTTTGGGAAAGGCCATTGGCTAAGCTCTGACATGCTCCTTTAGGCAAGCTTAGGGACAGAGAAACCRCCAGACAGCATGATTTCTGAATGAAAGATCTGGCAGGAATAAAAATCCTTCAGCAAAGATCTTCCAGTGAAATGCTGGGTCAGAAAGCAAAGGGTTTCAGGTTTCAGAAATCAGGTAATCAGCATCTCCAGCACCATAGCAAGAAAGGCAGCTCAGACTCCTGAAAGATTAGCTCTTCACAGAACTCAGGCCCATTTTTTTCCTTCTATTCAACACCTTTAAGAGTGGTAAGAAACCCCGGTGAACTATCAAAATTAATATTGTTAAAGAATGAAGACAATGCTGACAAAAAAAGCCCCACATTCAGAAACTGGTAAGGCAGCAATTAAGCTGTGAAAAATATCAACTTGTACAACTATAARATATGCCAAAGGTACATTTAGTGTCTAGTGGTTCCTCCAAAGCTGAAAGTACAATATTCCTGACTGAAACTCACCAGTCACCCCTACAGCAAGAAGGGAAATCTGATCACGTATCACCTTTAGCTAAGGACAGGACCATAGAGGACATGCAACAAGAGACTAATACTGCTGCATGTTTGAAAGGGGCCATGTTTCTATTGTAGAGATTCCACTTCTATAGTACTTCACTGAAAGCTGTTCATAAAACACAGAACTGTTACGGCCAGCTGCTCCTTCCTGCAATGTGGGCTGTACTTTAATTAACTCATAGCAAATTCCATAACCATTCCTGCCATGAACTGCTGGGGAAAATACTATCTGGTTATCCTTGTTATAAACAAATATTATAGTGTTGGCTTTTGCAGATATTAAGATGGGTGCCATCTATACAATGTTGCCTTTTTTTGCATAAGTAACTTAGTTATGCAGATACAATGGTAAAATAATCACTAGTGGGTTTGCGTTTTCTTTTGTAACTCAGATACAGTTATAATACAGCTGATGCTGCTGTTTTAGAGTACTTGTGGTTAACTTACACTAAAGTGTTATGGCTTGTGACTTAAACACTTCCATGACGGATTTTTTTACACATTATAGCAAAACTATACAAAAGCTCCAGTGAGAGCCACTAAGACTCTGAATGGAACCCTGGCTGCAGCTGGTTGACCAAAAAGRTAAGGAGAAAAGAATGCATGAGACAAGGATCGCAGCTTAACACCTCCTGGCTATAGACTGCTAAATCAGCACAAAATGTGGGAGTGGAAGGAAGAGAGGCTTTGGAATGTTCAGTGGAGAAGCCATTTGATCAAAGAAGCTCCTGAAACTTCTGTCCATAAAGGAGCCTGGCTGATGGGACCCCCAACCTTCAGACAATCATATCTGCATGGACAGGCCAGGGGTGTCATAACCCATTAGGGGCCCCTGCTATGGACACTTCCCCATCGACAATGACCATCTGCTAAAATTGCGGAACAGGGGTAACAAGTATTCAACCCCAGGAGCATAAACATCATCACTGCCCATGGTCTAAAAAGGTGGGCCCATGTTAAACAGTTCCTTGAAAAGTTTGAATATGCACAAATGAATATGCATTAAGCTGATGCAACACGAAATGTATTTGAAGAGGTCTCTGTCAGTACCAGGTGTGCTTCTGGCAAACCGCCAAGCACCTGGCGCCATATCCTTTTGCTTTTATGTGTCCTACTGTCATTTATTAAAACCTTTTAAATTTTAACAGGAGAGTGAACTTCGTTTTTCACATCCTATTACACCATTGTCCTGTCATGCTTGAAAAGAGGGAGTCAGGGAGGATTCTTTTAATGGATTTCTTGGACAAAAAATAAAGAGCAAACACAGCAATATTATATCTGAGAACTGTTTATTGATAAAGAAGGGTAAGAGTTCCTACCACTTCCTACCAAGGGGGATAGAAAAGGGAACAAAGAGGGAAAAAGAAAAACGGAGAGAGACAGAATAGCAGACAGATTGTTACTGCTGTACCCTAAGTGCCCCATGTACGCCAGCTCGGCAGAAGGAGCGTCTGTGCTGCAAACTGCAAGGAGCCTGCGCCGCTCCCAAGGCGGGCTGGGCGCGATTTCCAAACAGCAGAGGCTGCGTGTCACTCCCGTCGGTGAAGAACTCGTAGCCATGGCTACGGGCACACTCGTGGGATAGCTGCAGCGACTGCAGGTGGCGGCGTTGAGCAGCCTGGCYCTGCTGTCGGCAAACACTGGCTGCGGGCAGGCTGGCTGCTGTGGGCACTGCCGGACACAGGCGGCGACTGAGGGCGGTGGCGGCTCCAGGTGGGGGCAGCAGCTCCTTTGGGGAGGTAGCAAACACGAAGTTGTCGCGCTGACAAGCTGCCTCGGGAAGCGGCAAAACAGACACATGGASAGGACAGGTGCGGACAGGAAATAAGCAGGACCGCAGGAACGAAAGGAAACAAAAGGAAAAGTGGGGGGAGGAGGACAGCCAAGGTGATCTTCCAGGCAAGCCCCTCCTCCCTCCAAGCACCCCAAAGGAAAATGGACTCGTTGTGTCGCAGTTAGGTGCTTTTATATGCCTCACCCTCCTATAGCGTGGTTTCCCGCGCATTTTTTCCGCGCCCTGTTTTTCCGGGCATCCGGGCATCTGCCCCACCAGCAAGGCRGGGCAGGACGCTTGCCGAGCAGTAGGGGAAGCTGTCTGTCCCATGACTGTCTGCCAGGCAAAACCTCCCGAGGGACGGAGCTCCCAGCACGCAACACGTGTTGAGGCATAAATAAAAATCAGATTGGTCTCTCTCAACCATGATACAACATGGCCCAGTATGTCAATGGGGATTACTCTGGGTTATTGTGTGGATGATTAAAGACAAATAAATAAGAAGTTTAACCGGTTGCAAATGTAGAAACTAAGCACAGCCTTGAAACACATGTAAAAGCAACTCAGCTGAATGTTTTCACCACGGGAATGTCAGAACACAGTCAATGCCCCACCTCTGCTCTGCAGGTGGCTGTCGAATACAATATTTACTATTGGAAAGGTGAGCAGGGGAAGCACAGCCTAGGTACCYGGGTTAGGTGCTCAGGATTTAGGTGGACAGCCCTGGAATAGCATCCAAGCACCTGTCCTATGAACTCCAGAAGTAAAATTGGTTCTCTGAGAGCGAGATGTGACAAAGCTAGCACTCCAGAGAAAGAAGCTAACCTAAAAGAGGCTTCCAGTGGTCCCATTCCCTTATTTTGGGGCTGACACAGGACTTCTATTGAGCATGGCTCCCTCATTACAGAGAAACCTCTCTGGGAATGGGTTCTTTGGTCTTTCCTGTTGCTGGCACTCTTCATTTCAGCATTGATGGCTGATTATGTTTTCTTTCTGATGAGTCCTCCCCACATTTCTCATCTTCCCAGCGAGTGCTCTTTGCTGAGAGGCAAGGAGGATGCAAATCCTGCCACAGTCAAAATATATGGGTATCAGGGTTCTGGTAGCTGGGAGCTGTAAGAGGCCCATGGTGAGGAGGAGCTGGGCCTTCATCTTGCAATAGTTTTTCTTCCTATATTTGTCCCTCTCCAGTCACTTTTGACAATAAGTCTTCTTCAAGAAAAGTTTTCAGGGGTGTTAGTGGACTGCTACAACACACACAACACATATAATAGATTTTCTAATACATTATTACCTGTTATGGGTTTAGGCTTGTTAGTGAACTTTTCCCATTGTTATCGTGAAGGAGTGTGAAAAACAAGGTTCAGTGTCCTGTTAAAATTTAAAAGGTTTTAATAAATGACAAAAGGGTACATAAAAGCAAAAGGACAYGATATCGGGTGTTTGGCGATCTGCCAGAGGCACACCTTGTATTGACAGAAATCTCTTTAAATACATTCTGTGTTACATCAGCTTAATGCCTATTCATAGACATTTATGTATATTCAAACCTGTCTAGTAACAGTTTAACATGGATCCGCCTTTTTACAGTCTGGTTGTTTTATGTTCTTGGGGTCATGTTTGTGTGACCCTTATTCTATAACTTCAGCAGATGGTTTTTGTCCATAGAGAAGTATTTATAACAGGGGTCACAACACCCCTGACCTTCCTGTGCAGATAAGCCCATCTGAAAGTTGGAGGTCTCACCAGCCAGACTCATTTTGCCACAAACGATGGATGTTTCACAAGCTCCTCTGACCAGAGACCTTTTCTAATACACATACCAAAGCATCTATTCTTTCATTCTTCCTTTCGGTCAGGGTCTGTGCTGATAGCCTTGGGGAAGGTGATCCTTTTCTCATGCATTCCTTTCTCCTTATCTTTTGGTCAGTGTAATTGCAGCCAGGGCATCATTCATAATCTCAATGGGTCTCCCTGTAGCTTCTTGTATACTTTTGCTGTAATGTACTAAAAAAAACTTACATGGAAAAGTTTAAATTCATAATCTACAATATTTCAGTTATTGCAAGATAATCAGAAGTGTTTTATAACTACATCTGAATTACAAAGAAAATAACAACAGTAATTATTTCACAATCATGTTTACATAACTAAACTTCTACAAGTAAGACATTATATCATGATGCACAACACATAGCATCTGCCTTTAATCTCTGTGAGAACAAACATTACAATATGTGTTTATCACACACATAGCGCTCATCTTAATATTTGTGAAAGCAAATATTATGTGTTTATTACAGGAGAGGGAGGGGGTCTCCTCGAGGATAGATGGTTGGTGATTGAGTGAAACAATGAGAGGTGGCTGATAGCCCTGGCATACTAACAAAATCCTTTTGGGGAGGGAATTAAGGGTTTGGCAGGTTTTTTCAGCTGGTGGGGTGTTTTCTTTTCCCCTTTGGGACCGGGAGCTGTCATGTGGTGTGCCGCCGGAAGCCATGCAGTCTTGACTCCTGGATCTTTTTCTACGCAGCAGCTCAGCACTATGGTCTAGTTGAACCTCTCCGCCCCCGCCCATGCCCATTGCTAGAGAGAGGATTTTTCCCCCGCCTGACTCAGACTTTTCAGCAACTGCCAGCACTGAAACCGACCATGCCCCACATCAGTTTGCAGGTGCCTTTACAGAGAGGGCGCACGCTCTCTGTTCGTTCCGTGCTGGCGCCAGTCCGCGGCCCCCAGGAAGCTCCAGCCTTGCATTCCGGGATGCGCCCCCTGCTGGCCAGAGCGCGGCAGCTTGCCCCTGCAGCGCGCCCCCTGCTGGCGGCRCTCATAACTACACCCCAGGAGGAAAGCCACGCTCAGTGCCTTGGAAGCTTCTGTTACCATGTTGTTTGTTCTACGCATTTTCTAGTAAAGAACTGTTATTCCTTTTTCTACATTTTTGTCTGAAATACTCATAAATTCAAAGTTATTATAATTTGGAGGGAGAAATCTGCTTTCTATTCTAGGATGGTTTCTGCCTTCCTTGGCAGACATTTGTCTTTTAAACCAAGTGTCCGGGTTTTGCTCGATCCGGTTTTTTGGTGGTGGGGGGATGGGAACCAAGAAAAAACAAAGATGGCTCCTGTGACAAAGTTCTAGAAGCTTTCTCCTTCTTCTCCAGCAAAAGGAGCCTTCTCCCTGTGTTTTAGAGCCAATTATTTGACTTTGAGGTTGATGGACAGGCTGCTRGTCATGGCTGGGCCAATTACACATGTTAGTTACACCTCTGTGATGACGTATGGTGTTGTACTTAAGAATTCAAAACAAGATAGTTTGCGGCTGCCATTAGTTCTTAGGTTGTTAATATCATCCCTGCACTGAGGGAAGGACAGAGGAAGAGGGTGAGGAGATGTAAGAAAAAAATGGAGACCCAAGATCACAGTAAGAAGAAGACAGGTGCTGTTGCTGTGGTGCTCGAACATGGAGAAAACAAGCTGTTCACGAAAGGATTATTTCTTAGATGGGAGACCTGTATAGAAAAGAGAGGCCCTGCACCCAAGATAAAAAACCTGGCCTTTGAGGACTGGACTGATCATAAGCCAAAAAAGGGGAAGAGGTGTCCCCCTCTCCTCCCCTGTCTGAAGTGAGTTGACACTTAGAAGAAGCTGTGTTTCTGCCAGGAGATTTGAGAGAGTGGCCTTGCCCTCAGAATGAAAGCAGCTGGCCTTGGAGGACTGTTTTCCTTTCTCCCACGAGACAAGAAAAAGAATCCCATGCCATCAGCAGTGAAACACTGACTGTTTCTTGGGAAAAGAACTTCCACAGCTTGGAGCTGTAAGGACTCTTCTCCTATGGTGCTGGACGATAACCGTAATGAGTAGTCTGATCTATGTTAAAACTTTCATCCCTGCCCCACTTGCACCGGGAAGGCATGAAGGGGTGAAGAGGAACGACCTGGGAGAGACAGGTTCCCAGAAAGAATAACAGGGTCCATTTTTATTTCTTCTCCTTCTAAGTTTTTCCCTATCTCTGTTCCCCCTCCCTGGTTTAGTAGTTTTAGTAGTCCTTAGTAATAAATCTATTTTGCAAATTAAGTTATTCAGCCTGTCTGATCAATCTGAAACATATATGTATCTTTCTCTCAATTATATTATGTTATGTAAAAGCCATAAATTTTAGTGTTAATTGGGCTTTTGCTCTCCCCTCTGCCTTCTCTGGTGGGGGGGGGGGGGGGCGGAAACGTCGTGGGTGCTTTGGCTTTCAGCCAGGTTCAAACCACAACACCAAGACATTACCTTAATCCTCCTGATAAACTGAGACACACTAGATTCCACAGAATAAAAGCTCTTCATATGAAAACACCATGAACCTGCTCCATTCTAATACATTGTAGAGGGTACCTAAAATAGACTACATATATGATCACAAATTGAATCTATCAAATTCTAACTGTAGACTCCTAATTCCAAATTGAAAAATACTCTAGCTATAGCTTACTTATCAAGGGGGTAAACACACTCTGTTTAGCACCAGAAGGTGCTAGTATGTCACAATACAGGGAGAGAGGTACGCAGGCTCTGCAAAATATAATTTAAAGTGTTATTTACTAAAATTAACACTATAAGGAGAGTATATTATAGGCAATCTTACATAGTTTGTGATGGCAGGAACACTGGGTGCTGTAGCTTCACTGGCCTCTGATCCACATGCAGCATGCTGGACAGACCTTGTCAATAGGAGAAATTCTTCCTTTTTACTTGGTCATTTTAGTTACTTTATAATTTTCTTATAAGAGAATATCTTTATTCATAAAGGAAGAAGAATTTCTTGCTGTGCTTATAAATGAAACCACAGTCATGGAAGTGGCTACCAAGTGGGAGCTGCCTGCAAGTTCCTCAGTTATGATGAACTGGCTGAGTTGATCCTGCAGTCATGGAACCTGTGCTGGCACAGAGCCTGAGGTCATTTCATATATGTAGCACAGCCTACTGAGGTTAAGAGTTATATGGACCGCTAACTCCACAATGCACAGGGGTCTCTGGTCAGGTTCATTACATTCCACCTATGGATCTACATGGAGCTTACCTTTCCCTAAGATATTAGAGATTGTATGAAGAATACACAGGCTTCTCAGGCTTCAAGTACAAGATCACTAGCTCCTCAAATATCTTCTGCAAGCTTATCAATATCCTCTCCCAAACCACCAGTGACCTCCTGGCATAGCAGAAAACTGTAACTATATTTGTCAAATCAATATTCTATACCGGAATATGCTCTTTGCTACACGTGTGCTTCACCCACTAACTGCCACTTTTTAACGACACACATTGAAACAACATCTACTCCATYTGGAGTTTGAACTTACCTACCATCAGCTACTGATATGCAAGTTATTTTTGACAAACTGGAAGAAAACCCTCTAAAGGGTAGGGCTGCATCTGCCCAGTGTTAGAGAAGCATGCCAAGAAACATGCAAGAATGGCTGTTTTTCATTGAGACTTAGTCTGGGGCTCTGTCACCTAAGGCAGAGAAAATATATGACATTAGTATGGTACTTAGCATTTACTAGAGGTCATATGGCAGTTTCTGGAAAAACCCAGCCATTCTGTCTTGACAGTCCTAGGCATACCAACACAGAAATGAGAAGCACACTCAGATTGAGAGCGGTTCCTATGCTTCAAGCAGGCTTCACACAAATATTGCTTTCTAGACATTCACTGCAGGCTGTGGGGACACTAAGGTGATAAAAGGCACCTGGAAGGAAAAGCTCACCCTGTTTACATCCTTCTGATACTACAGAAGGGGACAGCAACATCAGGTTCACACTACTCACTGGAATTAATGACTCTCAGGGCAAGCTGGTAAGTTTTACGTCAATAGTCCTAACATTGTGTTATAGAGGAACCTTAGAAAACTTTCAGCAGGCACTGCCTTCATCTGAACTGCAGAGACTACCATGGACAAAGCAAGCATAAGAGTGACTTCTGTTTACAAACTACAGAAAGAAGGAGTCTCATGCCTCTTCACATGGGACAGGTGAGGTTGTGAATCTCTCCTCTGCACTTGTCTCTTCATACCCTCACCTCAGAAGAAGCCACTTCAAAAAGTAGCAGGCAAACTAATGAATAAAAAMCAGCTAGTGCTACACAGCCTTAAACAGTTCAGTAGATATTCCTCTAACGCATCAGCTACTTCAGTATTGACGTTGTCAAACCACAAATACCAGGTTCTTTGTTGGTGTTCTAAAGTTACGTTTTATCAGGGACGAATGCATCAAGTCCATTAGAATAAAGCAGGAAAGCCCTCTGCTGCCAAGGCGCTACCCTTAAAATAACCCCTTGCATACACCTCAAAGCAGTGCATCTCTTGCAGTCTTCATAGCAAGCCAGACTGGCACCAAAACAAGACAGAACCCAGGTTTCTCAAACTACATTCATAACTGTGACAACTGATTTGGAGCTCCAGCTGGGCAGTCAAACCAGAGTTGACAGGCTGGCTAAATCAGTGTCAGAGACTGGAAAGATTGATGTCTCAATGTATTTTGGGATGCATGTGGGGGGAAAAGGGGAAGGTCAGACCTTGTCCTAGCAAGACAGTGAACTGCCCACCACTCCCCCCAACTAGAGCCTGTATCCTAGCCCCACAGTGTCTTGCCAATCATTGGCACACTGGAGGTAGTGCTCCACTTGCCTAAGCCGAAGCTTCTGAGTGGCCAAATGACCATAAGGCCCACCTGTGGGGAGGGCCCAGGAAGGTCATGAGGTATTTAAGGTTTAAAATGAGGCTTGCACACGTCTTGACTCTACCTTTCTCTTGGAAGCCTGCTGTGGGAACCCAGGAGCTGGTAGCTATATGTATGCTTTTGTACATCTTTTCTGTCTTCCTTCATCTAATTCCCTCCTCTTGAAGCATTTTGAGTAACTTAACACTGAATGAGTTTAAAGCTTGCTAAATTTAATGGGCCAAATTGTAGCGATGAGACACACTCTGCTTCTTGAAGAGAGAATCACTTTTATGCAGCTACAGTCTTCTATACTGTACAGCTAGGTAAAACTTTAATATTGTGCTAAAAATATTCCAGCTAAAATTATACTTGTAAGCCTTCTTCTTAACAAAACAAACATACATTGGCTGCCTGACACTCCCCCTATCACGTCTCGTGCAGATGTCCATGCGCTGTTCTGACCAATGAGGATTCCAGTCAGGCATCAATCATGCAGGTGCTTATATAACTTGTTTTGCCTGTATGTCAGCTATACTTTTCCCAAAAATGCTTTTTAGTGAGCAAGATTAAACAAAAGTGCCTTGCACTTTATTCTGTAAGATTTTTCTTGTCTTCTACATCAAATTAATGCTTTGAACAGTGTTTTATGTTGATTGGATGTCATACTAATCTTTCAATAAATCTCCCTGACTTTCTACAGTTTGTCAGTAAACTTTTGTCTTGTTTTGACCTCTTGAGAATATCTGGTCAGTATTTCTCCCATGTGTCTAACACAGAGTACATGAACCACTGTAAAGTCCTTTTATTGGGGCCTTACACAAGGCACTTACATAGATGTAACAGTGGAAGAGAAGAGTGCAGTGGCTGAACTATGCCAGACTGGACTCTATAACCTGGCAGAGTACACATAAAGCAGCTCCTGAAGCTATGCAAGAGACACCATCAGTGCTCTGCTGTACTTCCTAATGCATTTACTACCAGCTTCAATAGAAAACACAAACCCTGGCATAAAGTAGACCTGAGAGACACAAGAATTCAGAATCAAGTTCAACCATCATTATATGGGATATATGGGATATTTCTAAAATGAAAAATATCAACCAGAAGATGGTAAGTGAGTGTCTTGGGTTGATGTTTGGTGCCAGTTTTGTTCTGTATTCCTTTTCCGTTGGCACATATGCCCAAAAAAAAAATGTTTATCTCTTTAAATGCTACCCGGAAGAAAAGAAGCAGGGGCTGCTGGGAAGACACAGTGGACAGTTTAACTGCCAGTGCTGCCACGCGGTCGGGCTGCTGGAGCTGAGCTTTATCTCTCGCTCTCTCTCTGCTTCTCGTCGTGGGAGTCAAGTTACAGTGTCRCAGTTTCTGCTGGCTCAGTTGGTTGGCTTCGCAGGCTTTTCCTCGAACATCCCCTCTGCGTCTCCTGCTGCTCCTGGGTCCTACCGAGGGAGGGGCCACGCGGCTCCATTCCGTCCGGGAGCCCAGGGCGGACTGGGCTGGCAGCGGAGGCACGYGGAGGTACCTCTGATTCATCATTCACTGGGAAGCTGAGACTGTGTTACTGTTCTTTTCTTTCGGTTGGTTTTTTTTCCTTTTGCCACTGTTACAAGAACCGCCACGTGGGTTTTCCTTTTGTTTTTTCCCGGGGGCGGAGTCGCCACCTGGCTGCGTGGCGAGTTTCTTTTTTTTTTTGAATATCTGAAGTTACTTTTTATCTGTATCCTTGTTCTCTGACCGTTACTCTTTATCTGTGTCCTGTGGGCACTGTGTTATTTTGTTGTTGTTGTTAATAAACCACTTTTTTTCTCTTCACTTTTTGCCCAGCATCTATTTCTCGTTGGTAGGAAAATTATCAAATTTATTTTCCTCTGAAAACATTGTCTCCAAACGGAGACAAATTTTTTGGCGCCCAAGTGTGGGGCTGTAGAAAGTGAAGAGAAAATTCTAATAATTKTATTTTGGTTTTTAAATGCTTGGAATTGTTTTACCGTTAGAAGTCACCATGCTCCTTGAAGTAATGTTGTCATTTTGGTCTCTAGGTSTATTTGCCTATCCATATATAGGGACAATTTTGTCCCTTGCATGGAAGTTTTATAGATCAGGGATACGAATTMGTGTTGTTATATTTATAGGTGTGGTAGTGATGATCTATAAAAGTTTAAGAGAGGTACTGAGAGCTTTTGAAAACTGGTATACTATATTGTTTCTCCGTCCTAGTCTGGGTAACCTGTTTCCACCTTATGAGGATGTTCAGTTCTCCCTCGATGTTAAAGATGCTACCTTCCTGATGTTCCATCTGGTAGGAATGCTCTATACCATCTACAGCATGTCTAGAATGAGAGCTGAGTTTTCCAGAGGGGCTACCCAGACACCTTCCCCATGTGTGGAAAAATCTGAGTGGTGTGGGATATGGGAAAATATAGGCCAAATACTGAAGGAATTCTCTGATCCAATAGCCTTTAACTTCCCACCTGAAAAAGTTCAGAACCCAACTGAAGTGGGGAAATACCTGAAAGAGAAATGCAATGAGAAC
>NW_026623312.1:0-7440 GCF_030028575.1 Malurus melanocephalus
AGCAGCAATTCCAACTCCACAGTGTTTCTCTGAATCATTCCCAGCCATGCACACYCACAATGCTCTTTGGGACAACGCATCTCATTAGCTTGTG
Source organism: Malurus melanocephalus (assembly GCF_030028575.1). NCBI lineage: Eukaryota > Metazoa > Chordata > Aves > Passeriformes > Maluridae > Malurus > Malurus melanocephalus. The sequence goes on from NW_026623312.1 coordinate 95, forward strand.
TGGTCACAGCAATGTATTTTTTCCATGCAAGTACTTGGCCTAACCATGGAGTTGGATCTGTCTCTCCATTCCACATTGTCACCTACTTAGCAGYAAGGCTGAGAGCCGTGACTTTGGATGGCTCCTTCTACTGATTCATGGTGCCTGTGTCTGCAGGCTGGGGCCTAAATATGACAGTGTAAAGCCCATTGTTCCGGTGCCCCTGGCTGGGGGAAATGGCTTGGTCCTTGCAGGACTCTTTCMTTCAGCATCACTAACCAGCAGCAAGTGCTGTCTCACCAGAAACTTGCAGCTCTGTTTCGCTCTAAAGAGAGCAACAACAAGAACTGGCGCTTACAGTATGGAGACCTTCAGGCTTTGCTGTGACCACAGCTGGAAAGCTGTGGTCAATTTGCTCCTCTTTGCCCTCTTCTGTAGGAGCATCAGGAGCCACCTGGGATTCTGCTCTTGGTTCTAAGCTCTATGGACAGGCAGTAGCATTAAGAACAAGTAGTCCCCAGTCATTTATAACCTTATTTCTATTTAGCTCTATAACCTGCTCATCTAGGAGAAATCATAAACTTTTATAGCAATGGGATTCTAAGTCACTCCAACTAAATTAAAATGGGCTAATTCAAAAGTACTGAAAATTGTTCTGAATTACTTATTTCACCCTGACTAGAATCAGGAACCAACAGTCTCTCTGAAAAAAAATGGGCTTTTAGTTCTTGATAAGCTCTGAAACGGAAAATTCAGAAATAGACAGCTAAGAACCTTTGCTATTGCTGCTGCACATATGGAAATGGCTTTTCTTTCAGCCTACCCAGCTGGCTCTCCACACTACACTGCCAAAGGCTAAGCTCACAGCTGGCTCCACAGTTTTTAAACACTAGGAACATCAATGGTTCCTTTCCCACTCACCTTCATTTCAGCAAGCTCGTATCCACGGATAAGGTGACCTGCAGTGGGCAAGGGAAAATGAACATGATGCTGTGAGGAAACGGCCTGTGCTGCTGAACCTCACAGAACAATTCACCCAGAGAGTATTTTCCTTTCACAACATCCCTCCAGGAGACAAAGTTCTCTCATAGAGCCAGCAAGAGAACAGGACAATATTCTTGGTTGTGCCTACGCTTTGGCCACTTTTGCCTGTAAATGAACACCAGCTTGATCAAGAAAATGCAAATAGCTCCTTAACACTCGAGGCTTCTGTTCTGCCCAAGAGCTAAAACAGCTATTTTTTCTCCTCTCCTTCAATTACTTTTCTTTTTAAGTAAGTTACATGTACTAATTTCCATTAACTTGCTGGAAACAGTTGCCCAGAAAAGCTTCCCAAAATCCCTCGAACTGTGGAAGTTCTACTGTGAAACAGCACAGGAGCAGCACCGGAGTTCAGGAGCAGATGCTCAACTGTTTTGGAGTTTGCAYGTCATTGCAAAGGGAATTGCTAGTTTAGCACTCAGTAAAAGATCAAGTCCTTTAATGACAAAATTTAGAAAAAAAAAAACATAGAAAAACGAAAATTTAGAAAAAAGTTCCGGGCAGAACTGCACAGTTTTTAGAAAGCCTTCAGAGACGGTCGCCCACTCTGCCTTTTTGAAAGTTGTCCTGCTTGACCCAGCAAACTGAGGAAAGGACAGGCTCTGCTACCTCAGACTCTTCCACGGAGGAAAAGGAACCCCGGCAGGTTCCCATACAATTGCTGCCCACAACCCCCAGGTTACAGACACCCCTTTTTTTAGCACAATGTATTGACTGGACCTTCACCAAACCAGTGGCATCTTAATGGTGGTTTTGTTTCAAAGTCAATTCTTAAGAACAAGCAGGAAGAGATACAAAAGCCAGATTAGGCTACACCCAGGGAAAACATCTACTCACTTGCCAGGCTAGTCAGGTAAAAGCCAGAATATATAATGCCATAGAGAGTGCAAACTGCAGCAACAAGATCCTCAATCATTGTAGCACTGCTGTGCAAGTTTTCAAGTTGAGCTCTTAAAACAAGAAAAAACAAAACAAGGCTCCTGTCAGGGTGCAGCGGCCCATTCTGGAGGATGTCCCTGCTCTGAGCAAGCTCAAGAGCTGCTCTGACACTTCCCTGCACCAAGGCAACCTTCTGATGACATCACGAGGACGTGGCAAACGTCCTCTGACATCACAAAGGAACCTCTCTGGGTTGGGTTGTGAATTAGTTCAAAGCAACCCAACCTTCCCTACAGCAAACACAACATAGCCTGGGAAGTTCTCCTCTGCCACAAAGCAGCACAAACCCCCYTCGTGGACCAAATCCCGTTGTCCAAGGGATCCAAGAGTAACTCAAAGAGTGCCCCAAACACGTACAGCCTGTACCCCAACTGAACACTGAGGCCGGCCCAAACCAAAGGAAACCTGACCATGCAAATGGCGCAAAGCATTGCACAGGGCCAGGAGAGAAAGCACTACTGGCGTAACAGCTGAAATAATTTCTAAAAATCTGCCCAAATATTTGCACATTTAATTGGATGATACCAGGGCTGCTCTGTATGTATGTCTGTACTCCTGCTTCATTCCTCTTTGGAAGCAGCAGAACTGGCAGGACTTGCCCAAGAGGAGCAGGAGCTGCTCCAAGCTGGGAATGCAAGTGGCAGTGCTGATTTCCAGAGGCTCCTGGCTCCCAGGTGAAGGCAAGGCAGGCGCAGGTTGAAAGGTGCTGGCGCTGCTGCTGCTTTGTGCCAGAGAGCCCCAGCTGGGCAGGGCACGGCGCCCACTGCRCTGCGGGCTCTTTCTGCTGCCAGAGCTGGGCGCAACGGGAAACAAGGAATGACCACTTGTGGGAAAACCAAGGGCTYTGGGGAGGCTGCATTTCTCTGCACATACCCGGGACACCTGCAGCAGAGAGCTTTGGCCGTCAAAAATGTAAATCAGAGGGAAACAGTTGGAAGAGGTTTCATTTTGACCCTTCTCAGCTGTTCCATAAAAATGGCCTAAATAAAGGTCACCAAGCAGGGCCTGATCCCCGCTGCCAGCTCAATGTGAGGAAGCAGGCATTACTTTATTTTGGCACTGGGCGTATGGGGAAACACTTCTGTAACATGTGCACATCCAGCAATCTTTTCTATTAGTTCATATCTATGGAACTAAGACATATTCATTCCTTTGCTGAAATGCACAGGCTAAACATTCCCTCAAGGTATTTCCATATTTAAATCACTTCTCAGAATTATTTCACATGAGMGTAGGGGTGTCTTGAAGGTCCCTGGTGGTTATTGTGACAGGTTCAGGAGAAGACCCATGCACCAAAACCTACATCGCAACTGTGGTTGTAAAGCAAATTTATTCAATTCATTGCAGTAGCAAATAACACATACTGACCCCTGGATACCTGAAAAGCCACTGAGCAGGAGAAGGAGATGGAGCATGGTGCTTGGCAGGAGGGACAGCCAGGCCRTGCACCTTCAGGGCATCCCCTGGATCAAAAGAGAGTGCATCTTGCCCTTCTCATCCCTACACCCCAGAACCAGGCCTTTTATCTCCTGCTCAGGAGTGGAATTTTCCCACTTACAGCATCAGCTCACATATGGCCAAGGCTCAAGTTCCCACCAGTTCAACAATGCACTTTTCTCACTCTTGTCAACGGGCTCAACCATGGACCAAATATGCCAGCGCCTCATACTCAACTCCGGCCGCAACACAGTTGTTTGGGGAACATCCCATTCCTCAAATGTTCCTTTGATGCTCAAGAGCCTCCTRAAACCACTTTCTTCCCCTTGAATGCATTCCGACTACCTTCTTAGCAGGCTCACTCTCTTTATTCTCCAGATTAAGATAACCACTTGCACACAGGAATTACTGCGATGGGGGAACACAGGGCTCAGCACTGTCTGTTAAGGCTAAAGGAATACACAAGATTAAGCACAGTTTGTTACAGTTCAACGTTTTCCCAACGTTCCCATCTCCTTCCTTCTCTGAGAATCAAGCACAAGCATTTAATCAACAAATCCCACAAGTGCTTTTGCTGAGTGAAGCTACATTGCATCTGTCTTTCAGAAAGGAATAAAGAAAACACAAGTTGCCTCCTGAAACTCTTCTGCTCCCTTCCAAAGCAGTTCACTGTTCAAGCATAAGCTGCAGGCACAGCCCTGATTCCCCCTTTCCCAGCAACTCAGAGCTGCTTTGTGCAGTGCTTGCTGAGCACTGGAGAGCACAAAGCAGGCTGGACTGGCACCCTGAATGTTTCTGTAAAACACTCCGCATTCCACACCTTTGCTGTGGCTCCATGCACAACTCCAGGACTGCAGGCACTTTCTCCCAGAGCTCTGTGAAGCACTGGCTCCTGCAGATGTGATCTAACAAGCTGTCACCGCCTCACACTGGCCTCGCTTCCCTTGGCAGAAGCCTGAAGGAGCTAATCTGTGCTGCAGCCTGCGGAAAGAGCCTGGCTCCTGCCCCTTGTGCCCAGAGTGCTGCACACACTCCTTCTTGTTCTTCATAGACACAATCAGTGGCACAAGGCTGGAGGCAGGACTGGCTGATGTTACTAAAGGATGCTGCCGAAAGAAAAAAAAAATAAAAACCGGTGAACCTTGACTTTCCAAGCTCAGTGCTTCCCTRGCTCAGTCAGATTCCTCTGATTCCTAGAAAGATGCAGAAAGATGACTGACAGCACCATGTGCACCTTCATCTTCGTGTGCAGGACCTTGCCATCACCGTAAACCTGGCCCAGAACCCCATTCATCCATTTATCCAGGAGTCTTCATCTTGCTGATATTTTTGTTGGTGCTCTAGAAATAGTGCTCTCTGTCTCCAGGGTTTGTTCCCTTGAGGAAACTCCAAAGCCTCACAAAGGTCCCTCTCCTTGAAACACTGACACTGTGCTAATTTCCACAGGGAGGCAGAGCAGTGTCTGCCTTTCCATCCCCTGCCCCTCCTGTGCTGCCTGGYCCCTCCCTTCCCACCTGRGACAGCCRAGTGCCACTGGCTCCTGCAGCTCCCTCTGTGCCACACAACCTGGCAGTAACCCTGGGGCACTTTCCCATCTGCTTGATGGTGCCAGGCAGCAGACAGGGCTGGCACAAGCCCCTCTCAGCTGTCCCTGTTTGGGTTGCAGAAACCTCAAAGAGTGGAGCAGGGGGCACAAGCCAGGGCCCTCGGAGGCTCACAGTGAGCCCCCCACAGCCCCTCCTTCCCACAGCCAAATCTCTGCTGGGCTAGGACTGGCTTCCTTGTGCTCCTCCACCACCATTTCATGCCTCTGGGCCCAGCACTGCTCTACTTCAATTCTTTTGCCATCAAACTCAATATCCCACCAAATTACAGAACAGGGCAACAGAAACAACCAGAGCACAGAGCACCTCTCCTCTGACGAAATGCAGAGGGACTTGGAGTTATTCAGCCTGGAGAAGGAAAGGCCCTGGGGATACTTTATTGCTACGCTTCTGTAGTTCAGATGGGCTTCTAAGGAAGTGGGGGGCATTTTTTTTAGCAGGGCCAGTTGCAATARGACATGGGCTAAGATTTATAATATGTAAAGGGATCAAGTCAGTTTAGCTGTAAGGAAGAAMATGTTTACTCGGACCATGCTGCAACAGTAGCACAGGTTGCCTTGAAAGCAGCCCCTGTCCCCCATGTCAGGTGGGATAGGGCTCTGAGCAACCTGATAATTTTCAGGATCTCCCTGCTCATTGAAGGGCACTTGGACTAGATGACCAAGAGAGTTTAAAAAGCACAGTAGAAATGTTGAGCATGGCTGAAGGCCAAAATTTCAGGGTTTCTGAACTACGTGCTCTATCTACTGCTCTGTCGAAGTACTAGTTTCAGATGCTTAATGTACTAATTAACTACCTGCGACTTGCTACTACCTACCAGCTGCTTCTCTTCTGAGGTAAGGAACTTCTTTTCACCACTTCTATTTCCACAATTCCAAAATACCATATGTCCACTCTGGGGCTATATGTTTGCTGCATCACCACTTCAGGCGCCGTTGACCCAGATGTCCTGACCAGCCGAGCTCTGTAAATTCTGCTCATGGGTGAGCTGAGCAGAGAGGCCACAACCAGCTAAGGTGAAAGCAAAACACTGGAAAATTAGGAAACCAAGCAAAAGAATTCCCTACTCTTAAGTCTAAGTTTTTTTTTTTTTACAGACCACAGCAGTGGCTTTTATTTCCCAGAAAGTTTAGATTGTAACTCCCTCCCTCTGGAAGGGACATACACAAGTCAATGCCACTCTTGACTGCTTGTTCCTTGAGATACCTCTGGGCACCTCACAGCAGTGGTCCCAGAAGTACTCCCAGCCCCCCAAGAAGCCAGGCCACCAGCACCACTAGCACAGCACCTCTGGCAAAACTGAAATCATGGCCAGGCCAACAGCTGAGGTATGAGCCGGCAGTGAYTGCGGTGGGGAGAGGAAGCTGCAGCTGTCAGAGAAAGTTTGAATGCTCATCTGAACCCTCTTATTCCCATTTCTTAGAGTAAAATGAGCATAATTATGAGTAACAGCAAACTTGTATATGTACAAGAATAAAGCACGGTAACACAGGAAAGAAGAAACATTTCCAAATCACAGCCTGGTGATACCTACAGTTTAAGTCAAAATAACAAGATGCTTATGAGGCCAATTGATTGAAAACTTTATAGAGCTTTTTCTACATATTATCAATATACAATAGCTTTTTACATATTATCAATATACAATGTAATAACTCTCCATATGTTATCAATAATAGCCTTTTAATATATTAAGTTTTCATATCGTGTATTAGCAGCATACATTGTATCAGCTGGATGTAGTTAAGCAGTTTGGTGCCTGGATAAGTAGAATCACCAGGGAGAATAATTCAAAGAAGTATTGTAGAAGTGGACAAGTAGATGGTATATTAAGGAACAGTAGAGAGCACTAATGAGAATTTGGCAGATGTCTAAGACAAGTTAGCTGAAAAATGGAATATGAAGACCTTTAGGACTAGCAAAAAAAATGGAACATCATAACTGCATACTCTGAGGATAAACTTGACCAACGAGGAAGACTCTGGTATCTCATTAGTGGGAGACCCCCACGACCACCAAACTGAGGATGAAGCAGGAGCACTAGCAGAACTGTGATATCATGTATTTTCGTACCCATATATAGTAGTGGATGTAGTGACAGTGACAATATTGAGCAATACTTGCTTTATAAGTAAGTGACAATTTTAAGTGAGGGTAGGTGAGTTAGGAGAAAAGAGCGATGCAATAAACAAATACCTGCTCTAYAGACACCAGTCTATGGGGTTTTATGTCCAGCCTTTTTCGGGCATCACCAGGAATGAAAGAGACGAGAAACAGCGCCCGGAAACCGCATCCCGCTTGCTGCTCCCGGCACTGCCACCAAGCACAAAATGGCGGCCGGGGCTG
>NW_026623312.1:7847-10238 GCF_030028575.1 Malurus melanocephalus
GCACTCTGCAGCCCCTCCCGGCTCAGCTGCACCCGGAGTAGCGCGGGAGCTGTTTCAGCCGCCTCTTTCAAAGGACATKTACAGAGACCCGAGGGACTGACACAGTGTAGCACCTGCGGTTTGTGTGCACAGAGATATAGCAGTCAGTGTGTATCTTCGGCTGGCAGTGCTTTAATCTGATGTCGCATCAATTCCAATAGGTGTAAACAGCGAAATGTAAGGGGAGAAAAGGGTAGGACACGTGAAGGATAAAGTGATAAACAAGACGGGAAAAGTGTGACAAAAATAAGTTGGAAAAAGGGTGGGAAAGCTGATAGGAGAAAAGTGCAGGAAATGTGAATGGGAAAATGGTGGAAATCTGAAAGGAAAAGGGCAAGGATGACTGAAAAAAGGCAAGAAATGTGAAGGGAAAATGGCAGGACATGTGAGGGTGAAAGTATGAGAAACATGAGAGGGAAAGGATGAAAAACGTGAGAGGAAATAGGAGAAAGTTGAGGGGAGAAAAGGGTGGGAGAAAAGGGCAGGAAAAAGTGAAAAAGGAGGTAAACATGAGTGGGAAAGTGTGAGGAACATGAGGGTAAAACAGAAAAACAAGCAGGAAAGGGTGGGAATCTTTACTGGAAAAGGGAGAGAGGTGAGGGGAGTAAAGGACAGAAAATGGAATTGTAAAAAGGGAGGGAAATGTGAGGAATGTGAGGAGGAAGCCGTGAGAAACATGACTGAAAATAAGAGAAATGTGAGGTTAAAAAAGCAAGAATTGTGAGGGGCAGATTTTCAGAAAGGTGATCAGGGCAGTTTGACTAGTGTAAGGCAAAAAAACAAGGGCAGGAAACATGCCTGGAGAATGGTGAGTGGAAGGGATGGCAATGTGAACGGGGAAAGGGCAGGAAATGTGAGAGGAAAAGGGCAGGCAAGTCTAGCCAGGTCCCTTGAAGGGGAAGMAAAACAAGCTACAAAGTCAACTACAAAAGCCATGCATCCTGCAGTGAGGTGTGAAAACCTCTCCTTCCAATACACAGTGTCATGGTGAGAATGCCAAGTGGTGCAGTGTGCCTTGTRTGAGTGCTGCCAGATCCAGACATGGCTCCTGCCTTTGTTGGTGCTCTGATTGGGACAGACCTGTTGCAGATGCCATCGCTGCCCTCTMAATGCTCCCCTTATCCCCAAATGACTCCCCTGATGCCATATGGCCCCCCAGCCTAAGATTGCAGCCCCTCACTCTGTATAGCCTGCAAAGCTTTGCAGCACGGCCACTGGCTGCTCCCTGCCTTGTACCAGTTTTGTGGGCAGCTGTGGGCAATATCTGCCTGCCTGTTCCCTCAGGATGGCCAAGAAGTTGTCCATAGCAAACCTGCTCCTCTTCAGGCAGCTGTTKCACTGTTGCAACATATTGGCCAGCATGTGTCCAGCAGCAGAATGACCATCAGCAACCTGGCCATCTACCTGGGGACAACGCTGCTGAGCCCACCCCAGGAGGAGCAGCTGGAGCTGCAGGCCCTGCTGGCCGAGAACCAAAAGGTAACGCTGCCTTCAGCAGCCGGCTGCAGCCTCCCTGGCCCATGCCAGCTTGGCTGCCCACAGCTGCCTGTGCCTGGCAGGCCTCCCCTCTCCAGAAAATGCCTGCAAGAGCTGCCCGCAGCCACAGCCTTCTGTGCAGGGGAAATGGCTCAGCAGTGATGGCCACTGCTGCTTGGCATGCTTTCAGCACCTGGCCTGAGACCAAGGCTTTCCTGTGTGCAGGGGAAGGTGCTGGTGAAACTTACAATGGAAAGCTTGGATGCTATTTGGGAAGGAGAAGGCTCGCTGGAGAAACCACTAGCACCCACAGACTTATCATGTCATATTTGGGCACAAACACTCAACATCTTCAGTTCCATGCACACACTGAGACTTCTTGGGTAGTGTCTGTTTCTGGTTTGGCCAGATTGCAAATGTGTTTGTCAGCAGAAGGAGTATTTCAGATTCTCTGGTACTACTCAGTGAGACAAAGGGAGACTGCAGAATTGGCATACATGCTCAGACACTGCTTGCACAGGGTCTGATTTTTGCAAGACACTCCCAAACAAGTGATTGGTGTTTGCAAATATGTATATGTATATATTTAGGGTTTGTAAATACATGTATGTATTTATATACATATTTATGTATATTTTATATATTTATTATATATTTATTTAAATGTAAATATAATATATTTATTTAAATGTAAATATACAACAATATATATTTAGGGTTTGTTTTAGAACAGTTTGTGATGTAAAGCAGGTATGCAGTCATTTTGGTTGTTATCTGTAGTAATACATCAACATGAAAACATAAAAATGCTACCTATGAAGGTGTAAAAGGGGGAAGGAAGGAACAGGGAAGGAAGGAAGAGAAAGAAGGAGGAGG
>NW_026623312.1:10416-46650 GCF_030028575.1 Malurus melanocephalus
GCGGAAGGAAGGAAGGAAGGAAGGAAGGAAGGAAGGAAGGAAGGAAGGAAGGAAGGAAGGAAGGAAGGAAGGAAGGAAGGAAGGAAGGAAGGAAGGAGTGAAAAATATACCACCCATAGATCTTGTGATGGGACTTGACTGTTGCAGCTTAGATGTCCGCTGGTCAGAGTGATGGACATTATCTGTCAGGGACAGGGAAAGAAGCCCTTGAGACACAAAGTCCGATGGACTAAAATATGAGCTCAGGCTCAGGGGGAATGTCCAGGTACCTTCCCTGTACAGCGGGGAGTTGTGTAAGGGAGGCCAATTAGCAAGATAAGAAGCCATGCAGGATTTGTCACTTACCAGCCTCAAAGCCTGGATTGTAGCCTCCAGGCAGTTATAGTTCCCTCCCTCTGTAGTAGCCATTACTCACCAAAACCTCACCTCCTTGGAGGAATGCAAACCTGGCCTTGCAAGGCACCCTGCCCCTGCACAAATGGGTGTTTTGAGTCATTGATAATTGATGGTCTAGATTCCCACAGTTGCTTACCACTTGAGGCTGTCATTCGCCACCTCTTACCTCGAAAATTTCTGATTCAGACACCTCAGGAATTGCATCCAAACACCTGCAGCAGCACTGCAGAGTGGGCACACGTGGAACCTTTCCGAGTCAAGAATGTAAAATAAGCTTGTGTTGGTTCAAGAAGAACTGATTCCTGTAGACTGTGGCTCTGCCTATCTAACCAAACTGTGCTTAAAGGTTTGCTGGCTCTTCATAGGAAAATGAAAACAGAAGAAAAGGATACAGAGGCCTGCAAAGGAGAGAGGAAAGGGAATGTCAACCAGAAAGGAAGAGAGAAAATACAGGACTACAAAACCACAGGAAGGTCCAACAAGTCCAGAAGCCCAGGCAATGTACTCTGCTACCCATCCTACCCAACTCTTAACACTGCCCTGTAAGCCCAACTCACGGCAACAGACAGGGAGGGCTGGTGCTGGGCAGGGCTTGGCAGCAGCTTCATGGCCGCTCCACAGGGGCTTTCCACTTACCCTGCTGTGTGGCACCGGGGCCCTGTGCAACTCTGCACCCGCACAAGTTTCGAAGTGCCATGGGCATAAAACCCCAGAACCAGCCCATGGGCAATGCCAGCAAGAGACATCTCTACTGAGCCACGAAACGGTCCTTTGCTCTCCAAAGAGAGGGAACTAAGCCATGCCAATCCCTGCCTTTGTGGCAGCCTTTTCTTTATCAGGGCTTTTTGACTCTTCTTTTAGGTTCTGGTTTCCTGTTGCCAGCTCAGCTCCTGTGACTCCTGGGCCTGCCCTGCYATCCCTGTAGTGGATGTTTGCAGTAAAGGATCTTTTCTGTCTTCTGCCTGTTGTTCTGGACTAGGGAGACATCTGCTGATGAATCCTAGGGATAATCCCTTGCCCCAAAATCCTAGCCTGAAGGCATCAGGGCTAAGGTCAGGTGCTTTAGGAGTCAGATCCTAACACAGACTCACACAAAAAAGCTGAGGTTGCGGGCAATCTGGGAAGGTCCTGCAGTCCTACTCAAACAAGTAACAGCTGTGAGAGAGTCACTAGAGACCACAGGACAGGTAGAATTTGATAGTGGAGATCATCAGGGTGGAGAAGCCCCAGGAAAATCAGGGCCTCTGAAATTCAGCCCCTGCCAACAAGAAACACACCCTAGAAGCACACACTGAAGCATGAGACCTTGAGTGGGGCTGAGAGGTATGCCAGGAGATTGCCAGGGAACGTGCAACCCCTGGAGTGGCAAATGGAGAATGGGTTGGTCAAAGGCTACTCCTGCAGGGCTTTGTCCATTAGTGCCATGGGTAATGGATACCTTCCCCTGTTTTACAGGTTGAGAAAGATGCAGTGGAGAGTTCCTGGTCCAATGCTCAACAAGAGAATTTCCTCTTCTCTCTCCCAGGAATCTCTCAGCCCTGGGGCCTCCCAAGGACAGCATGCCAGGATGCAACAGGCAGCAGCCACAACAGGGATTTGGCACTGCAGGGAAGCTGGCACCCTCCCAGGCCCTCCARTCCACCAGTGGGTGAGGCAGTGCCCACAAGAGGAGGTCTGGAGCCCCTTTCCCAAAGTGCTGAATTTCCTTTAGAGCATCAGTCACCAAAGCCACACTTACAAGTTTCTTACTGGAGTGTAAAAYGGCTGAAGGAGACTTTTGCAAAGGTCTCTGGTTTCCTGCATTTTTCCTGCAGGTTTTTAGCTCTTAATGATTTGTTCTTTAGTGACAGAATTGCTCAGAATCAGCAAGTAAAACATATACACAGCATCAAAAGCTCTTCTTCCTCTTGGACCTGCCTTAGTTCCAGCATCTTGGGAATTGAAAGCTGGTGTGCTAAAGACATGCCCACAGTTTGACTGGTGAGCACCAAGAGGACTATTTGTTACCATCATGGTCATGTCCAGGGAGAAAAGCCCGTGTTAGGCCAGGCCCCTAAAGGGAGGATAGAAGAGCAGGGATGCAAACACCTTTGCCAGCAGCCCAGGGCAGCACCTGCTCAAGCACAGCCCACCAGGACTGTCTGTGCTGACGGGCCTTTGGAGGTGGTCGGGGACAGAGAATTCAGTCTCAATAATCTCCATAAAATAGAGTTGTCCTGAACTTTGTTCAAGTGGGCCCAGGAGCTGATCCTGGAAATCACCAATCCAGGACTTGGAAAGCTTTTAGTATCTGTGGCTATCCTGGAATAGAATGTGCCACGTGCATCCAGTTAATAGCATTTCTCTTACAAATGGAGGGTATGTCCTAGGAAAGACTTTTGTTGGGGCAGGGTTGCAGGCTGAGCAATTTGAAGCTGCTGAAGTACCCCTGGGGCAGAGGCAGCTGAGTGCACACAGGGCTGCAGGAGGCAAAGTTTTGGCAGCAAGCTACAGGGAGAGCTGAGCTTTGCTGTCGGGTGTGTCTGGGTTCCCCAGTGSAAAGCAGGCATTTGCCATCCTGGAAGTAAGTCCTGCCCCAGTGTCCCTCCTCAGTGCCTAGTCCAGCTTCCTTTGAGCTCTAATTGTTGGTCAGTTGGAGCCAGCATCCAGCAGAACCAGCAGCAAGGAGCTGTCCTGGCACAGATCAACACTGGGAGAAGGCCAGCGGCAACCCAGCCCTGTCATTCTGCTTCCCATTCTCTGTCAGTGACTGGCCCACATTCCTGTGGCAAGGCCAGGGTCCTCCTGTCCCCAGCCAGGAGCTGCTTCTGCCCCAGGTGGGCTCCCCCACAGCCCGGGGACAYGCGGCCATGGCCAGCTCCCRCAGGCCCTTCTCACGGCTGTCGCTCTCTGCTCCACAGGAAGGTTGTGAGCAGCGATGAGGCRCTGCTGGGTGCGGACGTGACTCTGAGCCGCGGCCCAAAGAGRAGCGAGACGCACCTCCTCCTCTTTCAGGAGGAAACTGGTGTTTGCCATGATGCAGTAAAACCTTCAGAGCTCCGCTGTCTTTGCCCCATCCCTAGCCCTGGTTCCAGGGCAAAGACACACTACTATAGGTCCCACGCCCCAGCACCTTGGTGCTGGATGACCAGTGTCAGAGGAATGGCGGCTTCAGGCTCAGCCAGTTCTCTACCTCTTCACAGGACCCAGCAGCCCAAGTGCCCCATGTCCCATCCGTCAAAGCCCTGGAGAAGGAGTTGAGCTGCTGCCGTGCAGTGTCTCTGCTCTGGGCTCAGGCCTGAGCATTGCTCCCCCGCCCAAGCCACAGAAGCATCACTGCTCACTTTGCACTTCTCCCTCGCCCCATGGAGGACATTGAGTGCCAGGAGGCTGGAGAGGCTGATTGAGAAACAATCAGCAAACATGAGAAGGCTGCCTTTCACCCAGTTCTGACTGTGCTGGGATACCAGGGATGTGTGGTTAGGAGGAAGGGTCTGTGGTGCTACTCGGCAAGCAGAGGTATTAGGGAGCCACAGGCAGCACTGGCACATCTTTGCTGCTGGCACTGGCAGCGCTGCTGTTGGGCAGGGCAGAGGCTCCYAGCTCGGCCATGCTCAGGATGCTGGRGCTGGGTGGCCAMTGGCCACTGGCCCTTTGGGCCATGGGGCTGCTCTGCRAGCGCGCCTTAGCTCTTGCAGCCTGATCTCCAGCAAGGGCCCCCCATGCCCCCCTCCAACGAGGGAGGGCCACTTGGCCACTGCCCAGGTGGGTTTGGGGAGGAAAGGTCAGCTTGTGCTCTGGCCAAACTGCATTCACTTGTCCAGTGAGTGTGGCTGGGCAGGTGTGGCACCCTGAGGGAGGACTCCACAGCTTGGAGAACAGGGCTAGTGCTGGGCTGGCTTATCCCAGTGCCACACCAGCTCTCAAGAGCCTGCGAGCCCCAGGCACACTTGTGGCTGTCAGCTCCCTGTCTGGGGTGCCACACCTGCCCAGCCACACTCACTGGACAAGTGAACAGCAGGCAGAGCAGGCTGTTACAGCACTGGCCTGGCACTCTCCACTGACCACGTTTTGCTCTCATACTGAAGCAGCTTTGGCAGCTGTGTTTTGTTCCCTATTCCTTGATCTTTTGTGACTGCTGCCAGGATTCACCAGGCATTCCCAATGCATAGGATGAAGTGRTACGTTATTTAGGAGCTTTGTGCTACAACCTTTACTCACATTCCAGCAGTACTAAATGCAGTATGATCACTGAATTTCCTTCTTGGCTTGACATAAATAAAATAGAGCCTCCTCCCTGGATTGCCTGATTTTACAAGGAAACATGCTTTTTAGTGTTTCCAGGACTATTCTCTAGTGTAATACAACCCACAGTCTGCTTGCCTTAGGACCAATTTGCTTTAAAACCCAAACTTACACTTCCTGTTTAGAGACACATTTCAATATATGCTAAAAGAGACAAAACAGCAAATGAAGTTTTTAATCCAGAGCAGCATCACCTACTTTGTGCACCATGGTTCCTGTTAGAAGATGACAAAGGCAGCAGGAGTGATGCCTGAAAGCAATGCAGCATGATCCACAGGGAAGAAAAACAGAGCAGCTAAGCGTGAACAGGAAGATGTAGAGCAACATGAGACAAATGCTGTCTTCCAGATAGTGAAAACCCTGACTGAATAAATCTAGAAAAGTGACTACTCTGGAACACTAAAGCATCATTTCACAAAAACAAAATTTAGAATTAGTAGCTGCAAAAAACACTCTTAATTCACTTTAAAGGCAAAGCACCTGGGAATAACTAGATTAATCCAACCCAGTGGTGGGCCTATCACATATGAGCTGTGATTTCACTTCTACAACAGACAGCATCAAGCACTTAAAATGAAAGCTGCAAAAAATCCCTCAGCAGAATTAAACCCACAATGTCTCTGTAGATGTTGTGATGATGGAGCAGGAATGATGCCAGTTCAACAGTGGGAAAGAGAAAATAATGCAATTTGCAAAAAAGCAAATATTGAAAGAAATAGTTGCATTAAATAAACAGTTTTACACAAAATACTGCAYGTTCCTGCCTTTACCTCTTTTCAGGAATATGTTCCTGAGGAGATACTGGCAAAGCTCCTACCTTCTGTATTGAGGAATATGATAGGCATTGTCCTGAACCAGCACTGCTCAGGGAAGTTTTGTTCCTGTATGAACAAATTTTGCGAATCTGTGACTATCCTTCAGAACCCTATTTATGTTCCCTTCTTCCACATTCTTGTTACGGACAATGGTCTAGCTTGCAAGGACCTCATTAACACACAGCAATCAATCCTGGCTGACAAATCTCCAAACTGGGATTTTTGCTGTTGCTGACATGGTGACAGGGTGTTTCTCCCATTTATTGTCATCAATTCAAGGATTCTGTTGAATTGCCAGCTGTTGCTGCCCTGTTATTTTTCAGATAGATTCAGCACCTTGTCCTTCACCCTGCTTTAGTTTCACTTCTGGTATGATGATCACACTCAGTCATGATCAGGCAGGTGGGGCATCTCTAAAAATCGTGCTGCAGTGCTGGAGTTCTTCCACAGGCTGCTGATACTGTTGGTGGCACTTCTGCTACCAGAATGTAAGGGCTTTAGGCAGCCCTGCCAAAGTATAGGAGATGGTTACAGATATAAAGGGATGATGAGTAACATTAAGGGATGAAGAGTCCACAGCTTAAGGGATAAAGAGTCCTCCTCTAAATACAGTGCATGAGAAAATACTCATCAGTGATCACGAATTTATACCAGCCTTACAGAACAGTATGTTAAGGACTAAAAAAAAGGCAAATAAACCAAGAGAGTAATGGTATGGAAGATAAACAACTTTCAAAAAAGCATGAAGACCAAGTTAAATGATCAGAAAGTTGTACTGGTAATTTTTATTTTTTTTTTAAGAAAGAAATACAAATCTTCTAACAGTACCTAAATTACTGAACTATTAAACTGCCACTTGGCCACAGGCCTCTGAAAGACTGTTTCAGCTTGTCAAGGTGTGAGTCACATCTTAAAGATGAAAAATAATTTAAACTAGAAACATCAGTGGATGCAACCAATTCCAAAAGTTTCACACTCCTTATTTTAATAAAATTAATTAAGTTCAATAATTATCAAATAAATAAGTAGGTAAAATAAAATAATTTATACTAATAAATTAATTAAAATTAATTAAAATTAATATTCTCCAGCTGCCTAGTTGTTTGTATTAATATATCCTGCTCTGTTATTGTGGATACAGAAATTCAACCAACACTTAYGGAACCTTTCAACATATTTGGAGATTCCATTCTCAAAGTATTTTTTTAAGCAAACTGCAAGACTGATTAATTAACATTTACACTCTCATACCTTTTACTGAATTTAGAAAGCTTTAACTGTTAACTGCATATTTAAACTGTCTGCTGTGCTATTTTAAACCCRCAAACAACTTACACGAGGTCCATTGTTTCAAACTTAATTTTGAACTTAACGGCATTTTAAATATCAACTGCACGCTACTGTAAAAAACCCAACTCAGTCAAACAACAGGCCGGTGAACCATGTCATTGCAAGGAAATGCTGAAAACACAGTTGCCTCTTGTTTTTCCACTTCTAGCTGCACAGCATGACTAAGAACATCAGGAGGTTCTTGCATCACCTTCTTCCTCATCTTTATTGTACACATATTGCTGGTTCTCGTGGCTGATGTTTCAACCTAAACCAGCTGAAAAAAAAAATAGAAAATTTAGTACCACATGTACTTGTTCTTGCACCAGCTACAGAGGAAAGACAGCAGTGTAATGATACATTCTGTATGTGGACAGCTTTTCCTCCACCACAAAACCAGCAAGCAATGCATGAATACCTCTGTCATGTTACTTGGCATGTTCAGTCAGTTTTTTTCCTGCCAAAGGAATACGATCCCAAAGCTGCAGCAACTGCTCTCCAACTTGTGGTTCCAGCTCCTAGAAATGATGAGGAAATCAGGGAAGTTATTTACACTATTGAGCATACAAAAACTATTGAGCATACAAAAACTATTACAAATTTGCTAGATGAGGTTGCTGGTGACTACTTTCAACCTTTCTAAAAGATCTTGCTCCTTTTGCTGTTGAGACAAACATTAGATCTCCTAACAGAGCAAGATTATTGTACTAGGGCTCAGCAGGAGATAAAAACTTTCGTAAGCCRCCCTGGCTGACAAGCTGCTTGGGGTGTTTTCATTCACAGTGAGATGTCAGTTCTCAATTACAAAAGTTAATTCCCAGTAAACACACTACCACCATGCATAAAATAGATRCACCACAGATCACTTACTAACTAAAGATCATTATTTTCCACATTTTTAAGTTGAATTCCATCAAGTGTGGTGGAGAATGTGGAAAGAGAGGTCACATGAAATAGTGGCCATCCTTTCCTTGTACTTCTCCTTTCCTGACTCTTACATCTATAGAGAGATTTTTGAGAAGAGAAGATAATACAAAAACTTTAGCTCTTGAATGATCGAGATGTTTTGGGAGGGAATGGGGAGAGGGCAGAAACTACCACAGAGAAATCTTATGCCAATTCTTTTTGTAGCTGCAATTAACTTTAACAAATTCAAGAGAACTGTCCTAAGCTTTACTGTATCTCAGAAGTCAGGATTCTCTAAAGATTTTACTATAATTACGAACAGTTATTTGGGTGTGACAGACTATCTAAGAGAATATATCTCAACCAAGCAGAGTACAACCTCCAGAACCAAATTACAAACACAAATAAAACCCCAACAACACTCATTTTTGGAAGCATTCACCTTTAAATATTTTTTTAAACACATAAGCAAGAAACTGTTTTGATTTTATCAAAATGTCTCCATTACTACAGCAGTAATTCTGCATYAGCTGAAGTTACAATGCACCAATGAACTGTGATTCAGATTAGCAGATATGTGAACAAGTGGAAATAAATGTCAAAGCTGAACATGCTAGTAAAAAAAGTACACAGTTCAACAAAGTAAAGAAAGCTTTAGAAGAGAATAACATTACCTGGCCATCTCTACTTATTTGTACTTTCTTACTGTCATTCCATGGATTGAGCAAATGGTGTGCAAACTGAAAAGGAATGCTTTCTTTTCGGATCCAGTCCACCTTAAATACACCTCCAAAACCAGCAGATCCCCAATCTTGACTCTTCTCACACCCAATCGCTGAACCCATTCTAGCAAAACCCTGGGACAAAAATTGAAATATGAAAGAACAGACATAATGAGACCATATATGTCTATGGTGGAATGAAATAAATGACTGAACTTCCTATTAAACTTTCAAAGTAGTTTCAAAGTGATTCACATACTCTCCACCACAAAACTAGAGCTTCTAAAACGTTTACATCCAAAAAATTGGAAGTATGACTTGTTTTTCTACTTCAAATATGCCATGTAGGGTTTCACCATAAGGAATATCTCTCAATGACAAATTATCACTTAAGGTTTTTTAATCTTTGTAACAGTTTAAAAAGCTGTCGCAAAACCACTTGAAGCAGAAAGAAATCAAGATGAATATTCTACTACAGTATAGTCCATTAGAAATTAAAATTCCATTGTTACTTATAGGTAATTTTTGCAGAAATCCATTTGTTCCTTCTCATGTTCACTCTGTGTTAGCAACCTTTCAGAGAGAATTAAGACAGTGTAGCTGTTCTTCAAAGAAAGAAGTCAAAGTTGCTTTTATTTCCTTCTCCAGTGCAGCAGCATTGAATTCCAACATGACAAGTATTCAGAAAGAAAAGAAACCCCAAACTCAAGATAGCATCTAATTTACTTAGATTTGCTCACACATACCAAACAGACCAAAAATAACACAAACACCACACACAAAGTATTAGCTATTCAGGTGAATTTATGCCAGTTAGGACTTAGCGGTGCAAAAGATGCAATTCACTGTGTAAATTACCAGCACCCACTGCTAGATGCAGTCCTAGACAGCTCAAGCCAAGCTTAAACAAAAATTAGTAACACGAATAGAGGAAAAAATAAATGTCGAATAGGAAGACAGTTGGGATACAAGATGATTAATAGGGAAGTTAATGTCACTTTTCCATGAGGGTGTAGTGCACTGTCAAAACTGGAAGACCAGGGAAACAYCAACCACCCCCACTCTGGACTTCTGCATATCTTCCCTTCCCAGGCATCAATGCAACAGCACATTTTCAGTATCAACTGACTTGTTGAAAATTACATTTCAGTATTATGTTTGCGTTTGCAAAATCATTGTACATAATTTGTCACTGCAGTCCTTCAGTTATATGGCCAAGACGGCTGTGTTTTTGTTGGTCCATTAGATTTTAAGGCCAGCTGACTTTTAGAAATAGCTTATATATGAAGAGTAAAGTAGAACTTTCTTTACCTGGAACAACGAGCTTAGCAGGCTCACAGCTAACCTGCTATTTTGCACTACCAGGTCAAGTGCTTAACTTCAGACTGACCACAGATTTGACCAATAACCTGTTGATAAATATCTCACTAGACATGATAACAAGACACAGCTCTGGAAGAATCATGTCCAGCTTTCTGGACATGGAAGTGAATTAAACCGATTTTTATTAAAATTTGTAATAAGGACATTTGYGAGCTTCCTGGCTTTATAAAGCTATGACTTTACTGTAAAGGCTTTACAATATTTGGAATATTCTGGCATGCAAAGAGTAGCAATGCCCTACTTTGGTAGGATTTTGCGGTGCTTTTTTGTGGTTTTAGAGGATTAATGTAAGGTATAAACCTTATTCTGACTCATGATGTTTGGAGGCAATACCATCTCAGCCTTGGAGGGAAAAAGTGAGATAACCAGAAGGTTGTATTCCAAAGAATGAAATACTCCTTCTTCAGCAAACACAGACATTTGCACACTGCTCTGTCTCTCAGAGGGTCAGAAGTCATAAGTAAAGCCATCCATACTACACACAGTCATTTGCTGCACCTTCCTAAACCACAAACCACTGCTAATATTTTTCTAGCTTACAACTCACCTGAAAGCATCCAGATCCTTGAACAGAAAATATTAAGTAAACCGTGCTGCTCTCCCAAAAGGCTCCATTCAGTTTCCGTTCATTACTTGGTGTAGTGGACCATATTCCCTTCTGTTGAGAAATATCAATGTTTTGCAAATTGCTACTTTTCATTATGAAGTAACGAACTGGCATATTTTGTCGTGGTGAAGGAGATTTGCAGCCCTGGAAAAATTAAATTAAATTAAATTAAATTAAATTAAATTAAATTAAATTAATAAAGACAATAAAATTAACTAGGCTTTAGTTCTAAGTTTTATACACATGAACACAGAAATGCCTTGACTGTGCTCCTCCTCCTTCTCCAGATTCTAGAAGAAACATAAAATCTATCACCTGATCATGTCTGAAATGGCTTTAAAATGTATTTCATATTTATTTTTAAGCACTTTTCAAAATAGCGATTCATCCATGAGAGACAGACAAGTAGAGAAGAATAGGACTAAAAAGTCTAGTGATTAATTACCATTTGTTAAAATCTGACACACCTTAAGATGACACCAGAATTAGTCATCCTAGACTGCAGGCAACACTTCTCACACTACTCACATTTCTACCTTCAGGAAACATGTTTTTTTTCCTTCCACACTGGCTGAATTTAAAAGCTTAAAGACTCAAGAGGAATTACTAAATACTCCAATGAGTCCATGAGGTTTCCTCTCAGTGACTCTTTTGTATTACTGCAGTTTACTATTCAAATATATGTAGGGACAATTATGACAATAACCTTATTAAAAATGTGTGCTTTGTTAAAATAACCATAATAAAAAACCCCAAGGAGTCATAGTAACACAGATAACACTTAAGGAGAATCAGTATCAACRTTTGCTATTACAGAAACAGAGGAAGGCCGAATTTAAAAACTTAAGAAGTGCATGCACAGTGTACTAGCATAGTTGAAAAAAATATGATGTACCTTCATTGTTTATAAAACAAGCTAAAAAAAAAAATCTCCTTTTTCTGCTTTGGATAGCTTTACCCCAGCAGTTTGCAAATATCGTTTTTACWGTAGTAAACTCATGTAACAAGGACATTTAGTCCAGATTTTAAGTTCCAGAAGGAAGCATTATGCAGCTGTTATAAATGAAAAGTTAAGTTAGGTTCCTAATTTATCAATAAAATACCCAATAGTTGAAGAGATATATCAGCAAGAAATTCTTTCACTTTTCAAGACCACGGTGCTATGTTTGTGAACTCTTACCTTTCCAGATACTGGAGAAGAAGGACTAGCACAGGGGCTGGGATAGCTACCACAGTCTGCAGGCTTCACTGAGGACTGAGCTGACCTGTCATCTGAGGATCGTTTGGAGAGCAAAATGTCCTTTTCTTTGTACTTCTTTGGCTGGTGCAGTGCGGGAGATTTAGATTTTACTGCAACTCTAAAAAGGACGTACATTGAGTTTTGCAAGTGGTCACCAAACAATTTACATTGACCTACGGGCCAACTGCAGAACCACATGTATTACAGTAACTACAAAAGATACTGAACACTAATTAAAATACCCATACTGATCATGCATCATTTTTAAATGCTACCTCTTCTGCTACTTCTCCAAGATCACAATTCATGGATGATATTCCTAACTGCTCTCTCATAAAGGAGGCCCATGTATGAAATACTTCTCTATGAAATCAAAACTACAATGCAGCACATGACAGTATCAAGCCTGTCAACAGTATTTCGAGTGTTTCTACCTCCTTATTATTAGCAGAAATTCAAGTGATGCTTTTACAGATTAATTGCAACCTACAGGGTCTAGATGACCTCAGTATCTTACTTTTCAGCATTAGAGGAGTCAGAGAATTCAGTTTCTGCTGAGCTTTTTCTGCTGTTGCTTGACCTCCACGTAGATGCCAAAGGAAGTTCTTCACAAGTCACAGGTCTCGGTCTCTGGCCAATTCCTGAAGGCTGCTGCAGACCTGCAGACTGTTCTTCAGCACTCAGAACAGCTGTAATTGCTCTTACAGTTGTTTCATCAACCTGGGACCATGGTTTAGAAGGAGCTCGCATACGACGCAGAAATAAGCTGTGCCACTTCTGCCTGAGTTGCAGTAGCATACCAGCAGCCTGTAATGAATTCCAATTCTTTTAAAGACTGGTGAGAATTAGATCAGACAGGTAAAAGAATTAGATCACACAGGCAGCACCCAGCACTCTAATATGAACAGGGTCCAAACTGAAAGGCAAGACTGAGGTCTTGGGAGGGGGAATAACTTCACATTCAAACTAAGACATTAATTTACTTTCTTTTCCTTGGGTGCAAGGTGATTTTTGAAACATTTCATTTAGCTCTATACTAAATTTAACGTATTGTAAACCCACAGTTTTGGGKTTTTTTTACTTTTCTAGAAAATCCGATCTTTTCATGCTTTTTGCCGTTCTTCTCAAATCAATCTATATTCATGCACTATTCATTCACACCTGAGGGAAAAGAGCTCTAAGTAACATATTTTTCTTACGCAGACTTCTGCTGAAATGCAGTGACAGAATTTAAAAGACTAGTCTAATTCCTACGTTATCAGAAATGCTTCCATTAAAATAAAATTTTAAAAATCAATCTTTTGGGCATGTCTAGGAAAGACAGCATTATTATTAGAGCTGGTAAGTTTAAGTGTTTCATAACCAATAAACCACTCTAACTCCTACCACAGCCACAGCTCATCAATGACCGGAAGACTTCTATTTCAATTAGGTTTTTATTTCTCCTTCCAAAATCTGACAGCAACTTTCTTTCAGCAACTCCAGCTTCAAGTGGTCAATCTTTGATCCGATTTCGGTTATTCTCTCAGAGAAGGAAAAACATGATATGCCAGTGTGACTATTATCCCAGCTCATGCCACGACCTGATGGAGCACCACACAGGCAGGACAGGAGGCCAGAAGGAGCCACTGTCACCTGCAGCTGTTATCTTTTGTCTGGCAGTCGCTTCAGAGTCTGCTCCCTTGTGGAAAGGGACCAAACAGCCAAGCTCAGACACATAAAACATCATATTGCCCAAAAWGTTTCTGAGGCAGATCCAACAGCATCTGGACTGGCAAGGCTTTCCTGCTCCCTGGTTTGATAGGCTGAATACCCACAACATGCTGGAGGAAGAGGGATGAGCACTCTCACTGTTGGCTGAGGTGACTAATTACTTTTTTTCTGCTTGTTCATAGGTGCAAGAATTGAAAGGTACAGGTGGTAAATTATGATACCTTACAATCTGGATGTCGAATACATGAATTTACAAAGCAGACAACTCTGGGCAAAAGGGGATTGAGGCCCTGGTTGTCTAATTCTTGATGAGCTCACAGAATAAAGGTTAAATCACAGAGTATGCTGTTTGAGAGACCCAAACAGATTGTAACATTTTTACAGAACATTCTTGGTTACACAGATGTTACAAAAACCTTTTTACACCTTTTTACAATCCTTCCACAAACGCAGGAGTGATTTATTACTTACTTCAGGGTCCAGTCTGAGATGAAGCCACTCATCCAGCTTCAGCAGTGCCAGATTAGCAGTTGTTTTGTCTTCCATCTCACTGTCACTGCTATCATTAGATACCCCACCCCCTGAATTAAAGATAAAAGGTGCATTAGCATTTCTACATTATTTCTGCATATATACAAAAACCTGAACATTATTGCATTACCAGCAATAAGTATTTTTCCTCTAAAATGGACTTCTAAATGTAAACATTTGTAAAACTATTTCTTCTTTTCTGCGAAAAAACTGAGGTCTTTGCTCCAGATAGCAGAAATCAAGTAGCCAGACCTGCTGAGGGTCCTACTATGTAAATCCCTGTATTTAGGTGATATAACTCAACCCATGTAACATTCATATGCACCAATATCACAAGCCATTATTCAACTTTTGCCTGAACCTGTTTGTAAAACCAGACGTGGCTCTACTTCCTAGCAAAACAGCAGATTTAAAAACCTGGTAAGAAAAAATGTGATTATATATACATAAGGCTATTAATTAGGAATCCTTATTTTCTTAAAATGAAGTTTAATCAGTATGAACACTATTCTAAGGTTAACAGTTTAAAAGCAAAAAAAGGAAAGCTTCAGAAATTAGTTGCATTTTTAATTTGACTCAAACAATAAGAACCAGCAGCACTTATTTTTACTTCTATTCCTACAGAACTCAATTTAAATAAGAGAAAAAAAAWTCATATATTCTCTATTACATATACTTAATAGTATAGCTAATTGACATTAAAAATTATCAGTAGAAAATACTTGGCAATGCATGTGTCAGCTAGAAGTAATACGGCTGTTTGCCACACTGATAGTTTCTGAATTATTCAATTGGAATCATCTGGTTCAAAGCATCAAATAAAGTAGTCTGTAGAAAAATAACACTCTTACTGTACTTCTCAGTACTAGTATTATCATTAAACATTGTGCCTGCATTCTTTCCTTACAAACTACACTGTAATTTCCGAAACCCCAGAACTGTGTAATTTATGGACATTAATTCTGTAAGGAACCCAAAAATAACAGTTACAGAGCCTATAAACTCTTGAATAGCTACAGAAACTGTAACTCTGGTGCTTTAAAATTAGCCAATATATGTATTAAATATTTTTGAAAAATAAGCTTTCCACATGCCATTCTAGTGTATACCAGTGGAAATATTTCAAATCCACRCTCCAGTGTACCTCGAAAAGATGAAGACGCCTGCAAGGCGTTACTTGGCAGTCTGGCTGGTCCACAGAAGAGGGACACAGTGACAGGTGTCACAACAGAGCAGCACCTGATGTTTGCTGTCTTGTGAGCTCTGGTCATTTCGTCATATATAAGCCAGTCAGTAGGGAGGGCCTGGATGGCTGCAGCTTGTCCATTTGCTGGGGGAATCTGCAAATGCAGATAAGACTAGGCTATTTTACCCTCCAGCTGTAATTAACATACAYGGTAACATATCTCTTATTATATCCAGAGACATTGTGGATTCCTCAATCTAGCAGTGTCCAAGGCCAGGCTGGGTGGGACTCTGAGCGGCCTGGTCCAATGAAAGGTGTCCCTGCCTTGGCAGGGGCTTGGAATGAGATGAACTTCAAAGTACCTTCCAACCCAAACCATTCTATGATTCTGTATTTGTAGAAATAAACACATAAAATTTATTACATATCAATATTTACATGCAAATCAAAAAGCATGACACTACTCAACCAGACTCACWAATTATCCAACCACCTTGAAACAAAATATTTTGCTTTAAAAAGGGATCTTTAAAAATTATCAATTTCAAAGCAGAACTTCTTGCCATTAAGAGTAGGAATCATTACATCTTTAAAACAATTTTGTAAGTGGAGGAGGGGTGGAGGGGTGTTGCCATTTTGTCTTGCTCCATCTAGAGAAAGGACTAATTGAAGCAATGGAAAATTCACCAACTGGTAAGAAAAGTACTTTCTGTAAGTGTAGTGTTTAATGCCTATGCTGCTTTTAAAGTACTGACAACTAAGAAAAGACATTTCTAAAATGTTTGACAGAATATAGCACTCTTTTTTTGTGAACTATAAATTCAAATTTTACCTTTTTACACTGAGATTGACCAAGAACAGAGGTAGGATGAAATCGAACTTTCTTCTCTTCTGGTTCAGTCAAAACCAGCATTTCTCKATCCACATGCACAAGATTGGGATACATCCCAGCCACTAAGGCTGCTTTAATTACAGCCCAGTTCTCAGAGTTAGTATTGACATCTCTAATATCAGCTCCTCCTCTGGCTCTCACAAAACCTGACAAAAGAACAGGACAAAACGGTGCCATGTTAGCTTGTGTTTGGTTCTCAAAAAGAATTTGAAATGAAAGGTGAAATAAACTACTAATTTGCATTTTTTTACCACTGCCAACCTTTACAGCACCAAGAAAAAAACATTACACTGAAATCCTTCCGGATAAGGGGTTTTATACTAACAAAGAATGCAATCAATACAATACAATACCAAGGTATTTCCAGTGGGAATAATTTACTAAAACATAAAAATCCAAAGAAATACATCTCAACACGGAAAGGTAGTGGAATTTTGAGATGAGGGTGCTTTCAGTTTAATCAACCACACTTCCTCATCCACACTATACCCAGCATGAATCTGTACTATTGTTTCAAATTAAAGAAAATCACACCAGTGAACATGATTTTTGTTACAGTTTTCTATATGCTTGACTTTAAAACTAGATTGAACTTTTTTCCAAGCTATTTACCGGAGGCTCTAAGCTGGCCAAGCAACTGCGTTCTCATTCCTACGATGATTTCCATTGTGGCCTGGGATAGGAAGTTCTTTTCACAGAAGGCTCTCTCCCAGCCATCACTGCGTGCCTTCTGCCATGCCTGAAAAGGTTTTTTGCATTTGCCTATTAATTTGATTAGCTACCTTTTTTTTTTTTTTTTTTTTAAATTACATTTAAGTCAATAAAATGAGCGGAAAACCACTCAGATTCTTTTCTGTCTAAGAATTAGATTCTCCTTACCCACTCATTGCAGCGAACATTATGTGAAGTTACAATCATTAAGTTAATGGAGATCATTACATGAAGATCATGATTTGAAGTTATCAGTGTAGTAGAATATAAAGAGGCACATTGTTGGAACATTTAGAATTCTGTAAGGTTTGAAAATACCAACAAAAGCTATCACAAATTCCCTCACAAATTTGTGAGTCCAATACACAGGAAAGCCACTAGCCAAAATTAAGTTTTCTCCAAGGACTCAATCACAATCCACCATTCTACATCCAACTGGACTGGTACTTTATTTGCCTTGATGGGTGATCTACTGTGATTAGTACTCTCTGAAATGAAACACTACCTGGAAAGCCCTGAGCAGGGCCATGTGGTCACTGAATGTCCCTGCAGCAAAACGCTTCCTGCACAGCATGGCTGCACGCTTTTGGGAGGCCAGCATAGGCAGCACAAAAGGGTCTTGGCAGGCAAGAGCACAGGCAATGGTCAGAACAGGGTCCAGGCACTTCAGAACAACAGCATACAACACCATTTTACCGAGGTGTGGCTCTACAGGTAATTCAGTGAGGTGATAACCAAGCTCAGTGAGATCTTCCCAAGGGTCCATGGCATCTATGGTCTGTTTATAAAAAAACCCAACCAAATAAACAAAGGAGAGGGGGACAGGGATGGTGGACAAAATTTACAGTTAAAGCAGAAAGGATGTGAATACTGGACATTGAGCAGACTTGTTCCCAAACACTAAAAAAGCCAGTCAAACTATTAACAGTTTGAGAAAAGATTTTGAAGCATTCACACTCCTTAATATGGAAAAACACATCCCCTGACACAAAATGAAAACAGACCATAAACAAAAATTCAAAACATCCTGAAGTAACTAAAACCAGTTTCAGTACAAACAGAAGTCAGGAAGATAGACTGCCACACCACAAATATGGAATCAAACACAGTTTCCTTCTAAATCTGTTCCTTTGCTCACCTTAAGCATGTGCACAGCATTTCTCACAATTACAGTAGGTGGAGGATCAGGAGCTTTCATAAGAAAGTCCACAATTGSACAATTAATTGGAGCCAGAAGCTTTGTGTATAAACAAATCTCCTGCAAGTTAAAAGGCAAAGTAACAAAAAAGATTACTGAGATTTGGAAACAAATCCCAAACACATGATTTTTTACAATTTTACAATTTAAAAAAATTAATTATATGATTTGGTGACATTGCATTTGTTAAGTTATAATTTCTAACTGAACATGTACCTGAAGTGGCATTTTTAGAAGTTCTGGAGACTGAAATTCCAGCATATTCTGAAATCGGAGCCTGCTGAAGAGATGAAAACAGACTCCAGGCTGACAGCGCCCAGCCCTTGAAAATAAAATATGGGAAGTTGTGAAAATGATGATTTCTTCATTAAAACAAAATAAACCGACCAAAACCCAACGTACTAACACAGAAATTTAGAATGGGAAAGTAGAAGCAGCTCTATGAAAAAAGGTGCTGCGGTGCTCCAAAGAGCAAGTCACACACAAAGTCAGTTTTCTAACTGCAATTATTTTTGATACTATGGAAACTTTTTATTGTAATTTTAACCCAATCCACTGAGAAATCTGGAGAAATAAAAACAAGGCTTATCTAAGTAAAATGCTGTGGGTTTTTTGCTAACCTAAGATCAATCTAAATTTCAACAATCCTTTGTTATAAGGAATGTAAGTTGCAAACTCATCTCTCCCCTTCACATTCCYCAAACAGAAGTTACCCTTGGACAGAAAGGTAGAATGAAGATTAAATAACTTGTGAATGAAGGGACAGAGACAGCAAATCCTCACACTCATGCACAAATACTTGTAGCTGAAGGCCAATATGAATGATTAATAAACTTCTCAGCCCTCACCCACAGTGTTGGCAAGAATATGATCATGGCCTGTTAAGTCATGGATAGTTTGGAGAAAATGAAATAGGCAGTCCTTTGCCCACAGATGAGGTGTGAAAACAACCTGTCAGACACTGTGGCTGCTGGTGCTACGTAGGAGAAAGAGGAAGGAGAACAAATGAATGGGGGAAAAACAAGCTAGACCTTTGGGAAATGCCTGATCATCACTTTTCTACAGCTTGGGAAATAACTCCAAGGAAATACACGCTGACACTTACTCATCTGAAGAGAACGAGTGGCTATTGTACAACACGGCAACTGACTAGGCTAGAAACTAYTATTATGTTGTGTGCTTTATTCTTAACATATAGGACGGTGGGTATCTGCAAAATAAAAACCAGTATGAGGCATTTATTACCTGCCTTTTCTCTGGATAGCACTAGCTTTTGAAATCCACCCCATTTTTAGCATTGTAACACGAGTCAGTGCATCAAAAGACTTCTGTAAAAACAAAGAAAGAAACTGACCTAGGACTGAATAGGGTACATGAAATAAAAGTTATTGGTTATTCAGATTACCAACAAAGGTTTTCTAAAARAAGTACAAAATAGTAGTCTATACAGCAGTTTCTGGCACAAAGGTTTTCTCATTTTCAAGTGAATTTGCGATGGTATCTCCTTTGCAGTGTCTTCATGCTACACAGTTTTCCAAATTAAAGTTTTCTAATCAACAGGTAACTGCAAGTCAGTAAAAGATATGGCCTGTGTTCTGAGGTATCACAAAGCAAGCAAAAACACATTATTGCACCGAATAAAGTTTTCCTTTTTATCTCACGTTTTCCTTTTTTATCTCACTTGGAAACTACCTCATTTTCCTAGATTTGATGTAAAATTACCCAAAAGATTGTATTACGTGGACTTCAGAAACTTGGTGCGCRTATCTCCTTTGAAATCTAATTTCATTTTCAAAGCCATACATAGATCTTAAATTGCCTCGTTATGTTATCACACTTTTTCTGAACAAGTAATCTAGGAATTCCGCACACCAATAAAAATGCTTAAAAACTTGAAGGATTATCTTTGGACTTGATACAACAGTAAGACAAAGGGAATTCCTAGTGATCTCTAAGTCTCAGGAAGACGGCGGTCTAAACTGATGACTTGTTTTAAAAACCAAACAGAAGTATTAAACTACAGAAAAAAAATATACATCAATACATCAACCGAACGAGTTTTTAAATAGCTAGCTATTTATACTATTTGTCTTAAAACAAATGGATGCTGAAACTTCTCAATGAGCTCTGTTGTCTGGCAGGCAGTAGCTCTTAGCCTACCATCCTACCATAAAGAAAAAAAAATAGTTCTTCAAAATTTATGCCCTGTGAGTTTTGGAATTGCACTAAGAATTTTACCTCTCAAAAAAAATTTAAGGCAGTCATACCTCTTTCACCTTGCCTGAGTCAATGACAAATACAACATCATTGACTGTTATGCTGGTCTCTGCAATATTAGTTGAAAGAATCTGCAAAGGAGAAAAAAAAAACAACCAAAACCATAGTAACTGTAAAACAAATGCAAAACAGATCAATGTAGCATCTGACAAGGTCCTATGATACTTGCGATTTTGCGGATGCCAGAGGGTGGAGTTTCAAGCACTTTCTTCTGATCCAAAGTCTGCACACTTGAATGAAGCATGAAAACTCGGTATCTAATGCAAGAGAAAAAGCACATTTTAAGGATCCTTARAAGAAGCAATGGAAACCCACAGAAACTGTTTTACCTGTGAACATTGTCAGCAAATCTCTTGTCGTCAAAAAGAATGCGGTCCCTCAGGCTCACTATCTCATCATATCCAGGAAGAAATATTAAAATTGCTCCTAAAAAAGGAGGTGGGTTTGCAGTGTTAAATAGAAAATTCAAATATATGTCAGTGCCTTRTAGACCAGCACTTGGAGGGTTTTAATTTTTGGGAATCCACAACAATTCATTGGCTGTGTGGCTGTTTACCTACCTACATCACAACTATGACAGATGCTGTGGAGTAAGTGCATTATCAGATCCAGATCCACCTTCTCGTCATCAAAACTGTGATGATAAGCTGTCAGTAGTTCTCTGTCCTCCATACTAAGGTCACTACCACATTTTTGGACCAGGGAACTTTCATCCAGATTTCCAAATCCAAATGAAGCACTGTAACAGAAAAATACACAGACTAGAGTCAAGGCTGCCCCCTTCAGGTTTGCATTCAGCTGTCAACTCAAACTTAGATCAAGACCAACATGATTATTCATCTTTTAAGTGTAGAACAAGAGAATCACAATACTATTACTGTTCACTGATTTAAGTATTAACCTAACAAAGCATTCAACTTTAATTTCTAGTGTTAACTTTAGTTTTCTTGAACTTAGTTGAAACACAACCATAAGTGAATGAAAGTATAAATAAACTTCTCGTTTATCTGTTAAAGGAAAATATTTTAAAGATATGTATTTTCCCAAGATTTCCCACTAGCAGAAACTACACTAAGAGAAATTATAAAATATGATCTTTACAAAACTCTACCCAAACTGTAATTCTAAATTAAAAAMCAGTTCTTGAATGGCTTAGTGTACCTGTTACTTCTATATAGGTTTTTAAATATGTCTATTGTGTATCAACGATGCACAGATAAAAACATGAGATTTGTTTCCAAAATAAGAATGTGAAAATAAAATAGTACATAGTATAGAATAAGCAAGTTGTGCCAACATAAACAATATGACACTGAGTATAAACTTGTTTGTTAAGTAAGTTTGTTTTTGAAATATTCCTATCTCAAAAAAAAATGTATTGCTATTTATTCCAGATTTTAAAGCATAAAAAACTGAAACCTGTTCTCATGAAAAGAATACAAACCTCAAATTTCCCTTTACTATGTTATATCACTCCTTCTGCAAAGCAGTTTAAGCTTACCTGTAGGACTCCAACAGATCAACCACCTCTGTCTGTCCAAAGCGCCTAGCCCAGTCCACAGCCATCCTGAAAGAGTTGCACAAATATTTTTATTAGATTTTTTACTTTGAAAGACCAACAGGAATAGCACATTATGTGAGAAGACAATTGACTGTTTGATCAATTTCTGTATTGTAATCTGTGGTGTTATTGCTGGATCTGCAACTTTCCATTTTAAAGTGCATGAATAGGTGTACAGATATCTGATTTTTAGGTAACTACAGTTCTTTACCACAAAAGAATGTCAGTTTYACACTGGAGTACATACGAACATGCACAAGGAAATGAGGAGTGCCATTCCTTTAAAAAGTCCACACCAATGTACAGAGATCAGACATGCCTGTTTGCAGGATCCTTTATTAGCTCTTTTAAGTCAYCCCAAAAAGTCACACCCCAGGCATATTTCATCAAAATGTGGCAAAATATTGGGCTATTCCAYGCCTTTAAGAAGTAGCCCTCCTCACAATGCATTTCACTCTTTTATCCTTAATCTGCAATCCTCCCCAAGTTTTTCAAGTGTTAGTACCATGTATCAGACCCCTYGAATGCTAATTCCTATCCCTCTGTGGTAGAATTACTTACTATACTTCCCCGTTTATATGAAGACACACTTCATGACCACCAAACTTGGGTTTTTACAGAGTCACAAATATTTTTATGATACAAGACATTTAGAAACATAATACAAAGAACTTCTGATACAGGTAGCTCTAAGAAAGTAAGAATTGCCAAATAATTTTGCCAATTCAGTCATGCCACTGAAAAATATTAGTGAAAAAATATTTTTGCCAATTCAGTCATGCCACTGAAAAATATTATTTTCTCTAACCAGTGTCTTAAATAAGACATATTGAAACCAAGTTTATAGTCCGTAATCAATAGCACATAATTAAGAATTCAATTTAGAATTTTTTCAGAAAACAATGCAATTAACATAAATTAGAAATTGTTTAGGCTGGCAAAATCTAGTAATTCTTACTGCAGTCTTGTAAATTGGTAAATTGATTAAGATGTTATAAAATTTTGCTTCTCTCTCCTATATTGGCAAATAAGTCAATCTTTCGGGTTTTCTGTTTGTTTTTACCAGCCATTGGATGATTTGCAGTGGATACTTGCTCCCATACTGATCAGCTGTTCTACTTGACTCAAAAAGCCTCTCCCTGAAGAGATCATCAGAGCAGTCGCACCAGTTTCACTGTGCCTATAATCCACTACGAAGTTAAAAAAAAAATCAGGAAACCCAAAATAAATGTTAGTTTTTTKCCTAAATATAGTACAAATACTGCTTTCAAATCCCAGCCCACAGAGAATTTATTTCCTCACTTCATCTCTGCAATTAGCTCATGAGCACGTGACMCCATTTTAGAAAACACCAAAACAACAACAAACACTAACTAAATAACTCATTAATTCTGCTAGCTCTCATTCTTCAATGCTATCAGAATGCAAATGCAACATTTGAAACTGGAGATGAAAGTAGACATAGAAATTTAAGTAAATTTGTGGTTGCCTTTACTTATGTAGTAAGATAAGAAACTTACCACTGACATTTTCAGTTAAAATGAGATGGAACACTTGAGCAAAGGAATCAGTATCTTTATGCAACCAGATGTCAGAAAGACAAGAATCCATTTCTTTTACTATCCACGGTTCAAGGCAATTCACATCTTTTTCAGTCTGAAGATAGAAACAATATAGAAAGATTAATCTCTTCCAATAATTGTCTTTTTTCTCATTCATTACCCAGAAAGAATTTGACCAGTTGGTTTTCCCAGTAGCAATCAGAAATCCACCATTCAGATATCAATYAAAGCACTGATGTCTTAAGTAAATACTTACAAAATGACTGTCAAGCATTATGATCTGAGGAAAAGTTGTGTTCAACCAACATAACTGAAAAGCACACTTCAGCTAGAGCACTTCATCCTAATAATCTTTAAAATACCTTAATATCCTTTGAGACTCTACAACAGTATGTTTAGGAAACAGACTTYAAATGTCTATAATACAACACAAATATAAACTTCTCTTCCAACAAAAGGAAAAACTT
Organism: Malurus melanocephalus; assembly: GCF_030028575.1. Lineage (NCBI taxonomy): Eukaryota > Metazoa > Chordata > Aves > Passeriformes > Maluridae > Malurus > Malurus melanocephalus. The sequence goes on from NW_026623312.1 coordinate 34,197, forward strand.
ACTAGTTGATTAAATACTGTGTCACCACCATCATCCAACAGATTGTACTCTTCATTTGCCCTGGGAACCGATTTTTGTCTCCGAGATTCCAGTTTGTTAGTGTTTTCTTGAGCTGAACACCACTCAGCAAGAGTGTTTTTCTGTTTCTCTTCTAGAATGCAAAGCATTTCCCAAAAAAGTTTTACAGTCAACTTTATTATCCATTGTTTTCCATTTAAAAATAGTTATAGCAGGTCAAAGTTTTATCTATTCAATCTCTTTTATTTAATACTGAATGCTGCTACCAGTCCAACATAAATAACATGTTTCAGGGTACCCAAAGTGCACTATTGCAACCAAGTGTTGTAAGAACAAGGTAAAAACCACCATTTTGGTGTTTAACCCCTAGGCCTGCATTATTCCAAATTATTCCTTTCAATGGAGTTTTCTAAACCATTATCTTCTACACAATCTCAGCCAATATCTTTCTTCAGAAGTAGAATGCCAAACACAAGTGATACAGCCTCTGCATGTAACAACTGTTTTTAATATACAAGAATGAGTAGAAGACAGCAGTAACTGAACTTTTTTATCCAGAGTGATCAGAGCTGAGCACTGTGACAAACATGCAGTTAGGATCATATGTTATAGCTTTGRGGTTTGCCTTTTTCTTACATTTTCTTTAAATAATCAATAGAATCATTACTTTCAGTTGCCAGAAAAACTTCTGAAGCAATATATCTACTTAATCAACTGAAAACCAATTATATATAGTTCACAAGTGATAAGTCTTCTGGGTTACAAATGTATTAAACTACACATTTATATATAGGTAAAAAATACATCCATGTCTGAAGAATACARTGAAAAATGTTACTAATAAGAACAACTTGTACTTTTTGTGCAAGATGTACAAAATCCTGCCTCCTTTAACAGCTGCACCTTAATTTGCACCCTAAAGCAAAGAGCACCCTACGCTTCTTTCGTTTTCATGTGGGCAGAGCCCCAATTATATGTAACCCAAACCATTAACAGAATTAGAAAAAACATGACATAAGTAGAAAAAAATTCACAATTATCAACTGAAAGCAAAAAGAATGCAAGCACGGAATCAAAGTGAWTTTTTTCTTTAATTGCATAAATTGTTTCAATAATGTAAATACATTATTTACATTAATGTAGAGAGCTTAAAGATACTTGCTGTCATCTAATCATGTCTCGTTTCAACTCCTGACTTTGGAATTTTAAGAGAAAATCATCCTGTTAATTGTTCGATGATTCTCATTGCCAACCCTTACAATTGAAGCAGCACCCACCTTGCTGCTTCTCTTTTTTGTACTTTACCATCTCCTTGTTTGTATACCCAGTGTTTCGCAAAATATCCTCCAGAAACATCTCTTTAACTTCAAAAGGTCTTCCTTGGACTGAAAGCATTAAAAATCCACAAAAAATTACACATTCCCTAGCTTCACTTAGAGCATTGATTTTTTTAAAAAGTACTTCCATTGGAGTTTATTATCTTAAAATAATACAAAACAAAACATTTCCAAAGTAAAATGCCAGCTACTTTTYTCCTCACTAACCTCTTCAAATATATCAGATGTCACACCAAGAGATATTCATAAGACTGATCGTTATTAACTGCAATTTTCTTTTTATGATTAAAAGAAAACAGCCATTTTCTTTCAAGGTTTACAAACAAGAATTTGTAAGAATTTACAAGAATGTAAGCCTGCCACCTGGATTAAAAATTTTATTAATTGATAAGCAATTAATACAGATTTGGGCAAGATTCTCCACGGAGACAATACATCTTTGTAGGGAACTACTTTCTTTATGAGGAAGTATGTGAGGAGATACACTTAACTCAATGTCCTCAACTAATTCAGGAAAACTGGGGTTTCTTTCCTGAATACTTCTTGACAGAGACATCCCAGTGGTCTTTACCTCATAGTAACTTACCCTGATTTCTTTTTCAATGTTTCCATTTTCTAGAGCTTACTGCAGTTATTAACAGATGATTTCTGCATGAAGACTTCATATCTGTACATTTTGATCTCYGGTCCCTTAAGTTGACTTTAGACCACTCAGGATTTTCCTCCAGAAAGAACAATCTACAGTTCACATAGTTTTGGAAGCTGTCATAGAGGAAATCTTCCAAAACTGATCACCAACTCTGTACTACAGCAAACCAAACAATAAAATGTTGGTTGCTGTGGTCAGGATTTTGTCAGCCATATTGTTGAGGGAGAATCAAACCTTTTTCATTACATTAACAGACAAAAATCAAAAGCTGCTTCTTTTAATTTTCTGGGTTTTTTTAAAAAAGAAAGAAAAAAAAAAAAAGCATCGTTTCAATTGCTATTGGCCTACTTAATAGGGAGTAACAGCACAACCACTGTGGTAAAGTGGAGAGATTACCATCAGAATTTCCGAAACAAATACACTGATCTAAAAGAACAGGAAGCTAAAAAAMCAGTAAACTGTGAAGACACACAATGAGATTCTTCCTTGCAAAAAAAAAATCAGAGAACATGAAATCATGYGTAATTTCCAGATCCTGCCTCCAACATGCTGCAAGCCTTATTTCACTAGGCAGAAATTCAGAAGGAGGAACTAGAAATAAATGTCCCCATCTGTAAAAAAAACCAAACAAATATTGGCTAAAGGAAATCAATAACTGATCCCACCCATTTCCTAAAACTGTTAAGATTTTTTTTTTTTTTAAAAGGGCTGAGAGTCTACCTGATTGTCAAATAAAGCATTTCTTTTAAAAGTTACTTTTCAAAACATGTTACATTTGGACATCATTGTTGAAAAGGGAAGAGGACTGCAAGGTGCCAGAGGAAGTTGCCCATGTAGGAAACCTGCAAGCCAGGAGGGTGGGAAAAAGAAAGCAAACCCACAAAAAAAAMCCCCATCTCCCACAAATCTATGTTTTACCTCTTCTAAAGATCAAATTAAATTGAAACAGCAATAATGGTAACTATTCTTTGCATATGAATATAATCTAACTGCAGATAACTGAACATAAACTAACAGAACCTGGATGTCTTTTCTGATTATTTACCTAGATGAACAGCCAATAATTTCCTTTAAAAGAAAGAATCATGTGATTGAAGAATGAAACCCAATCTGCCTAAACCTATATTTCTGAAGTGAACAGGCAAAGTTATCCATATTTCATCCAGTAACAACCTTTATGAGGCCTGAAGAATTAGAATCTCCTGGAATGTATTCATGTGTATCACCCTCACATAGATCCTGAAGTCCTGTATCATCATGGAGACAGCACTTCAATAACMTTTTCTTACTTGAATTAAACTTGGAGAGGGCCAGGACACACCTGCATTTACAGAACTCCCAGTAATAAAAACACTTCACTCTGAAGTAGGAGCAAATAGTTAAGAAAAYGCGAATACATAAAGAACGAGAATTGCTGTAACTCTCAGGGGATTCATCAAGCGCCTTTACTCAGAGTAGTTTGCTACAGTTTAATAAGATCTGTGAGTCTCAGGGAGGTATAATCAGGTTTAAGAGTTAAGATAAATACTTACTGTGTATTACAGGGCAGCTTCCAAAATACCTACTGAAAAGATTTGCATCTAGAGCAGCACTAGAAATAATCAGTTTTAAATTATTCTGGTTTTGCAGCACATCTCTCAGTTTTATTAGCAAAAAGTCACTGAACCTATCTCTCTCATGTACTTCATCCTGTTAACAAAAGGTAAAAAAACAAGAGATAAACAAACATCACAGATTCAAGATCACAGCTTCTGAAAAGTACAAACTTTTTGTTTTAATAAAATATATGATTTGGTGGCACATTACAGAGGCCTTAGAATGTGTAAGTCTAGTGTAAGTAAGGGAGGTTTTTTTAAGCTATCCATAAGCAAAAAAATATTTCAAGAAGTTTTCATCAGAGCAGAGTGCACTGCAAAGCACAAGCTGTACATACCTTAACTTCAGAGGCCAAACTGAATGTCTGAAACCTCTCTAACTTTGTATTTGAAGGATACTTTCATGAAAATGCCACAAGCCACAAATCCTTCAAATCTTAATAAATTCTCATTTCATAAATGATGAGCATTTAAAGAAATGTAGGACAACACTTAATCAGAAAAAAAGGACAGATTGCTTAACAAGTCATAAACAAAGCTAAGGCACATGATTGATTAATCATCTTTGGCATTCTTCTGTTTTGTTCTGTATTATGAATGAATGAAACAAGGACTCAAATACAAGGTTTGTTGGCTGACATCAAGAAAGTATAGATAATTCCCAAGCTTTTTCAACTTTGATGGACAGGTAGGCACCTAAACCAAGCAAGATTTTTTGTCTTCAGTAGTGGAATACTTAGATCTTGCCATAAGCATTCTGGTTCCCCTTACTTACAAAATTCTACAACAGGAATATTAATCATAAATGAACACACTTGAATAATGCGCTAACAATTAGACTGCATATTATCTTGAAAAYGCTGGGCAAACAAATCAATTGAAAATGTGGTATTGCTAGAACCAATACATGGTAATACAAATTCTGACACAATCACATTGTACTGCATCTATSTAAGTCTCCCTAAGGCTTTTCTGCTGACAGAAGTAGCTCAGAAAAACGCTTCAGTCCCCCTCAACTCCTCCTGATTTCACAATTAATTATTAGCATGAATCTAAAATAAGACTTTTTACAGAGAAAACCACAAAGAAATACAGAGAAAGTGCCAAAATCCACGTCTTGGCTGAGTACAAAACATGCATGACACTTTAAGGACTCAGAAAGTCTTTAAAGTTGATTTAGACCAAACAAAAATATCTAAAATGCTCAAATTTAAATAAAGCAAAAGAGGAACTCATTTTCAAATTAACAAGCAAGACAAACTGTTCCACCTCACATGACAGAACACGGGATGCTCACCACAATAACATGGGTCACAGTGGAGAGAGTGCTGTCTCCTGCCATCAGCGTGCGAAGCAGCATGTCATTAGTGCAAAATGTTACCAGAGTCTTTGGAGAAACCCTGTTGAACAGATCACGGGGAGAATTCAGGGGTTTTGTACCATTTAAAGGCTSCTAGATTTCCTGGCTCAAAAATTAAAGAAGCTGCTGACCAGAGGAGGAACTACAGTTCTCATGCATACCACTTGTTTTTAAAATATGCCTACTCCCAGACATTTCCTAACAATTCTTAGTACTTACACTCCAAAACTTCAGACAATGAATTCACTGAGAAAAAGAGATTCAAATTTTAATAAATAAGGAAGTTAAACAGAACCATGAGAAGCTCTCCACTTAATTCAATTTACTGGAAAATTCCATGTGGAATAATAGGCTCCAATTCCTCAGCGTATGCTTGGGCATAGTCTCTGTATTTGCCCACATATGGTGGGATGAGCTTGGCTGGATGCCAGGTGCCTACCCAAGCCACTCTATCCATCCTCTCCTGTGCTGGGCAAGGGAAAAGAAATACAACAAGACGCACAGGGTCAAGCCAASGACAAGGAGAACATGGGCTTCTCCCATGGGTGACAATTCTCCATGAGCTTCTCCAGCTTCCCACAGGCTGCAGGTCTTCATTAACTGCCCCAGCACAGGTCCCGTCCCCCATGGTGAAGTCCTTCAGGAACAGCCTGCTCCAGCCTGGCACCCCAACAGGGTCACAGTCCTGACAGCAAACCTGCTTCCATGTGGGTTTCCTCCACGGGGGCCACAGGTGCTGCCAGGAGCCTGTTCCCAGCATGGGCTTCTCAGAGGATCACAGCTTCCTTCAGGCATGCACCCACTCCAACATCGAGCCCCGCAGAGCTGCAGGGGGGGATCCCTACTGCACCAGGGACCTCTGCAGGCTGCAGTGRCACAGCTGCCTCACCACGGGCTGCACCACAGGTTGCTCTGGCACCTTGAGCACCTCCTCCCCTCCTGCACTGATTTTCCTGCTGGCAGAACTGCTTCTCTCACAAGCTCTCAGTAGGCTCCTTGGACTGCTGCCTCTATTGCAGAGGCTTTTTTCCCCCATTTCCCACTGTCCCAGAGGCACCACCACCATCATAGATGGGGCTCAGCCTCAGAGAGGCAGATCCTTCTTGGCTGGCACCAGCGCCATCAGATATGAAGAAGATTCCAGCATCTTCTCACAGAAGCCACCCCACAGCTCCCAAATCTTTGCCATGCAAACCCAATGAACTATACAGCACTCAATCACCAAGTGACCAGCTGATCCTTTGTTTTTTCAGAATGCTAAATACTGAAATGTTATATTCTATACCTGTTTTTACTGGCTGTGCCAGTAATTCTCATTGCTTATGTAGTACTGCCATTCTGAAGGAACTGAAAAGTTTTTTAGTACTGCACTTTACAGCACACTTCTGGAAGTCAAAAACTAGACTTCTGTGTTACTGTAAACACCTCTAAACACCTCCGCTCCAGATCTTTTTGCCCATAGCTGGAAGTATTATCATCTCTCCCTTTTAGTCTTTCTCTGGAGTAAATATATTGCTTCTCCTGAAGATGGATTTTCTGCACTGTTTCCAGTAATTCTTCCACTATGATCTGACTTTGCGCTTCTGCCAGCGTAGTAGTTCCACAGATTAATCATCCAGCTTATTTGTGATACATCTTCGCTAGCACTTCTAATCCCTTAATAGCCTTCTGAGCTTTCATACAAATATTGAAACTCTTATCTTGGTTTTGTTGCTCAAGCACATTAATCTTCATTAGCTATGTGCTATCTTCATTCATTCATGCAACACAACCTTTTGTCCTCTTCTCATTACTCATATTCCAACCATTGCCCTTCCCTGAAATGTCACTGGCTATACAGTTCAAAGATGAAAAAACCGCTCACAGTCCATTCACGCTCTCTGCCTTACAGACAAGTTCATAAAGYGATATCAAAATCTCTATTGTAAAACTGATTTTTACATCACTTCATGTTTTAAATACAAAAGCTGAAGCAGAGTAAATTTAACCCAAACTAGACTGGTAAACAATGCCAAACTTCATCAATCACTTTCCAATATTGTCACTCTGCCTTTCATGACCCCCACCAACTCACACTATATAATGTTTATTACAGYATGCTGGTCTTCCTACCTACCTTCAAAACTTGCACAACTTTTGGATCCGCACAGGTTAAAAGCAGAAAGGGAAAAAAAAGAAGAAAGTGTAGACTTGATCTGAAAATCAGACAAGGATTTACATGCACACACACCCTAGAAGAAATTAACATAAAGTACTTGAAATGCAGTTCTGTAAGATAGCCTATGACATGAAACTGCAAAACACAGGGAGAAAACTGTCCTTTTCACTCTGAAAGTATTCCTGATCTGCAATAACATATCCCACCTATAATCTATCTGGCCACATACCAAATATGCTTAAGTTTAAATGTACACAAGATTTACAGTAACACAAGATCAACAGACACTTGGAAATATCTTAATACCTGCTTTCTAACCGGATCTGGTAACCAATTGTCTGGCCAATCTTCTCTCTTCTTTCTGCTGCCACTCTTTCAGCCACAGCAACAGCTGCTAAACGCCTTGGCTGAGTACAAAACACACGACAGGGAGTTCCATTCTTGTAGCAATCATCAAGGATAAACTGAGGGATCTGTAAAGAAGTGGTTCGAATTTACTTTTCAGTTTGAGAAAGTCACAGCTTTTTTTAGCATGGTGTAACAATTTAACTGCACCTCAGTATTACACAAGTTGAAAAAGGCTTTTCAATAGCATTATCACTGCAAACATAACTGAATGGGCAGAAAATAAATTTCTAAGTATAACCTGTTTAGGTTTTGGGTCTTTTTTTAAGTTGAAATGTCTCTCTCCTGCCTCAGAGCAATCTAGAGAAAAAAAAAGCCCTGTAGATAATCTCTCATTTTAACACTGAAAAATACACTACTCTGGGTAACAAGAACAGAACTAGCCTTAAAAGAGAAAGGGCTATATTAACATCACAGCTACTTTCCTTTCAGTATTCTGTATTATTTTAGTGAAAAAAATTATCTATCAGAAAATTGTGCTTTTAGTATGCACTGCTGGCTTAGTATCTCAAAACCAAGAAAGTGAATTGGAACATAGATTTTCAATCATACTGGAAAACAAACCCTAAAATAGCAATAAAAATCCCTTATTACAAATATAGCAAAATTTGTATTCGTTTAGTATAAATACTGCTATTTTTTTATTTCATTAAAGGAACATACTTGAGTAGTTTTTCCTGATCCCGTCTCTCCTATAATCAAAACAATTTTATTGTCCTTTATTATTTGGACAATTTCTTCCTGTTTTTCAAGAATTGGTAGTGACTGCCTGAAAGAATCAAACTCTGATTCCCCTCTTTTCACAGGAACCTGCGGGATACCATCATTAAGTCGACCACTTGTCTTGTTCACTTCTTTGTTTTCTGCAAAGAGAAGTTAAGAATTAACTAATAAAGTTACAGAGGAAAGTTGCTAAAACACTGCTCAAAAACTGTACTTAAAAATTATCATTCCTGAATTTTTATCCATCCTTGTGGGTAAAGTGACAAACCCCTCACACATTCAGAAGTCATATTTACAGMAACACTTCTGGTTATGGTGCTTGGAATAGGTATTTTTCAAAACAGTTATTACTTTCTTTCATATGTACTCTGAACAAAACCAGACTCTCCCAGAYTACTGCTCCAAATCTAAAGAGTCAACAAAGAGAAAATGGAGGAGAAGCTAAACCATAGAAAAGCAGTCTGTTGTATATATCTGAGTGCACATTTCATATCTGCAGTTTTCCCTAGAAATACCCTTGAAATTTCCCTAGAAATTTCCCTAGAAATACATACACAGTTAAACCTCTAAGCTATTCCATGCATCTGCCGGAAATCATACCAATTCAAGCATGTTGTATCAAGAGTCCTGAACTCACACTGCATGCTGTGATGTGCTGAAACGCAATGCAGAAGTAGCGAAAAAACATGCATATCACCTGAGAGAGCTACTTCAAATCCAGAATTGCAAATCCTATTCTGTAATTCCTTCGCAATTATCTTCCAGAAAAATKAAAAGCTTGCTGTAAACTTAATCACACGTATTTAAAGTGATTAACAGATTAATATACTAAATTAAAAGTTCTGTTGTACCAAGACAAACACAGACAAAGAGATTGGATAACTAAAAATACATTCTTGAGAAGCACAGAAAGAAACATACTAGACTATTCATTAACTTATCCCTTACATTCTTAAGACACTGCTTTTTATGATTTTTRTTACAGCTTCTCTCTGTTCATTATACAATCATATTATACAACTGTAACAACTGAAAAAAAACAGCAAAGGAAGCACTCAAGGAATGGACATCATGATTCAGAAATACCCAGTTAAACAAGGCATACTGGGTATAAGTGTTTTTCCTGTTCACTGCAGCCAACCCTGCACACAGAAACACATTATAACTCAACTCACAGCTATTAAGGCTGTGATAAAATCATCTTCATAAAAGCATTGCTTTTTTAAAAAGAACTCCAACATTATACTACCAGTTTGTGTTCCAGTGAACATATTCTAGAAATCAAGAAGTCTGGACAGTAGTCTCTTAAGGACCAAATCTRTTTTGCAGAGATGAAGAAACAAAATCCAAACTTTTTGCTTTACCAAGTATGTGAATTTCTACAAACAGAACAGCCAACCTTGTTTTCTCGTAAGGGTGTTCTTATGTGGCATCATGGTAACAACTGACTCTTCAATCCCTCCTCATACTACTCGTATGAACCCACATTTCACAAACATATTTCCAAAAAGATTTGGCTGSAACTGGCTCAAAGATTCTAAATCAACTCAGCACAAGGTAGCCATCACCATGTGCATGATACCACTGCCCAAGTTCCTCACAACACCAGTTATGAAGGACCGTAATAGCAAAGAACATTCACATGTTTATTTAAAGGGAAAGGTGTCAGGACAGGAGAGAATACAGAACAGAAGGGGATTTTCTGTTTTATCAAGTRGTGTTGATAGACAAGTCCAAATCAGAAGAAACACTGAACATACCAGATTCAAGAGCACACGCATTTCCTCGCTCTGTCCTTGGCAGGAGTTCTGTGCGTTCCTTATTTGTGACAGGAAAGCTCTGAATTAGGCTCCGAATGGCATGTTTGGTACGGAGAGCCAAATCACAAGTCATGACTGTATGTGTTAGTTCTGACACATCCTTCTTCCTTACAGTCAGGTATCGGTTTGCTCCTTTTCTGCAAGCGAGGAAGAAAAAAGTATGTTAGGAATAAGTAACCCAATCTAAGTTAACTTTTACCTGTCAAGGCATGAGATTCTGTGCAAAAACTCTGAAAAAAAAAAAACCAGAGATTGTGGTGAGAAGTTTTTTTTATGGACCCATAAAATCCATAAAGTATGTAAGTATCTCAAAAAGCATTTCACAAGTTCTTGTGAGCACACATAAAGCAATGAACAAAGATACTTCCGTATCTACTTTTAAGCTTTTTTCTCCAACACTATTCCTTGCAACAGAGTAGGGTACATGGGAAACATGGATCATGATATCACYGGCAATGAAATCCCATTAATCTGCACAAAAAAAAATTAAAAACTGGACCCAAACTTACCCTTTGCTTTTAGACACCAGTCCAAGAGACTGACAGAGGCGGTGAACAAATGCTCTTTCAGTACTAGTGAAACTAGAAGGAAATTCCATCTCTAGAATAATAAATAATAAAAAAAAAACCCGGTAACAATGCAACAGGCAGTACTCTTGACATGTTATCTCGATGTTGCAGCACCAYAGAACCTTTAGAATTGGAAATGACCTCTGGAGGTCGCCCAGTCCAACTCCCCTGTTAGGGCAGAGTCACCTGGAGCAGGTGACACTGGAACACATCCCGGTGGGTTTGGGATGTCTCCTGAGGGRCAGCCTCTGCACACTCCCTGGGCAACTGTTCCAGTGCTCTGCCACCCTCATGGGAAAGGATATTCATCCTCATTTTGCAATGGAACTTCCCGTCTTTTAGTTTATGGCCGTTGCTCCTTGGTCTGTCACCAAAAACAATCTGGTGCTGTCCTCCTGGCAATTGCTTTGGAGGTATTTATATGCATTAATGAGATGCCCTCTCAATCTTCTCTAGGCTAAACAGGCCCAGCTCCCACTGTGTCTTTCTAAGACAGAGATGCTCCAAACCCCTCATCATCTCTGTGGCATATGCAGGGCCCGCTCCAACAGCGCTTTGGCCTGAGGAGAACAGGACCGGACACCCCACCTCAGCTGCGCCTCACTGGGGCGCGGCAGAGGGGCACGATCCCCTCCCTGACCTCCGCCAGTGTCCTCCCCACAGCCGCAGCGTCCTCCCGGCCCGGGCTGCGCCGCGTACCCGCCTCGTCCCCGCTCCGGAACCGCTCCAGGGCGAGCTGCACCGCCATCTCCACCTCCTCGTCCACGCCGACCTCCCTCAGGGCCTCGCCCCGGGCGCGCACCGCGGCGGCCGTCGAGCTTCCCGCGGCCCCTCCGGGCTGCCGCCGGGCGACGCGCCTGTGTCGCGACATGGCCCCGACACCGCCCTGACACCGCCCCGACGCTGGCACCGACCGGGGATCGCTGTCCTCGGCCCGGGGGGCGACGCTGGCGGCGGGGCGGGGTCTGCGCGGGATCACCTCCTGCCGGAATCGGCCCCGAAGGGAAGGAAATTGGCTTTTTTCCTCGTTTAAGGTGTTGAAATGTGTCTGCTGAGGTGTGTGTRTGGCAGTGACCGAAAAGTGGCAGCGGTACCCTGTCTAGCCATAATTTACGTGATTTAATTGAATGGTATTAAACGTCGATGCGGCGAAGTTCATCTCAGCCCTCAGCCTCCTCACTCTGTGAAGTGTCACTTGTCCTTGATTTTGGATCGTCTTTTCGTTATGTCCTTTTACTCCATGCTGAGGACATGAGCTTGAAAATAAACCCTAACCTCTTGGGCATGACAGGGCTCGCAATGAAGGCTGCTGCTTCGGAAACATCTTTAAGTCAGAAGGAGAATACTTTGAAGAAGAGCAAACTACTCAGTTGTGAACTTAAGTGGAGAATTAAATAAATAGAAGATAAACACTGATGTAGCTGGCTGAAAAACAATTCGTAGGAGATGTCTACTACAACTGTGTACAAAGCTCAGTTCAGCATAGTTCTGCACTGAGAGGCTGAACTGGAGCTGAAGGATTGATCTATTTTAAGATTACTTATTTTTTTTCAGCTTCTCTGTCTATATATCTTCAACTAAAGTAGGTAATGCTAGTCCCTCATATCTGTTTCCTGTGACATTCAGTACTGTCACTCTCAGAGCACATCACATTTATTAGGGAAAATTAAACAGTTCAGCTGAACAAGATGAGGATTCATCTTATCATCCTTGGTATCAACAGTAATAAGTGAGAGCTCATAACTCATTTGAAATAATCATATCAGAAATCTTTTATTATGAACCCAGATCTGCTACCAGTTTCTGGAAGGCATCATATC
>NW_026623312.1:46657-47993 GCF_030028575.1 Malurus melanocephalus
CCAACCAAACCCTTTGATTCTGAAAATTTATTCTTTAGATCATATTCTGCTCTGTTTGCAATCTGGTGAATACAGCAGCGCATAGAAATAACAGCTGTCTGTTGGGTTAGGTCTCACCTCTATGCCTAAGAGTGGGGTGAAACCTGAGTGCATCCRGCATAACCAATTTTTTATTACATGCCTTGCTTTATTCACTGCTTTTCTGACTCCCTGATGCTGTTAAGAAGTGTGAAAAAATAGGATTTGTAGTCACCCCTGCAGAGCCTGCTGCAGCCCTGTTAAATACTGAATTGCAATCTGCACTAAGCATATGAGAAAACATGAGCAAAGACAGAATTGTGCTTACACAATCTCTTAGATGTGGAGGTTTATAGAGACTCTTTATACATAATCTCTTAATGAAAATTACTAGCTGTGGATTTTCCTATTAGAATTAACAACGTGTAAGTCTTTAAAAATTCCTTTTTCATAATTTGCCTCAGAAATACCTTCTGGTTAATATTTACTCAAAACAAATAACTCCTGGAATAAGAATTATTTCCTTCTATTACCACATGTCCAAATGCCCATGTATTTTTTAATAAGGAGAAATAAGTGGCAGCAGTTTTATGCAAAAATACATACTCATGTTTAAATACAATTAAGCATTCTTATTTTACCCTCCCTAGAGGCACCTTTGTTATGTAGCAGGTTTTGCTGACTTCTTTTTACTTTGCATTTTCTCTCTTGCAAATACTCTATTCCACAAAAGATGCCAGTACTAAGAGCAAAAAAGTAAGTTTATGAAAGAACATTATCTATTATGTACTAACTGTTTTAGATTGCATCAAATTTCACTGCAAAGTAGTTAGGTTTTTTGTGTTTTGTTTGTGGTTTTTAAAAAGCTTTTAAGTGTTGTAAGACTTGTTAACTCTTGAAATATGATGCAAGGATCACTGGTGAACTAATACTATTCTTCAACATCAGGTTAATGAAAGAGCACAAGATTTATTTCTCTTTTTAGTTCCTTGATTGACAAAAAAAAAGGTATTGCAGTATTCRGGGTATTTTTCAGCATCATAGTAAATTTCTAACTAGATAGCTGTTGGCTGTTATGATTATTAATGATCCCATCAAATAAGTTACATATTTACACACATTTAGGGAAGTAAGGCTCATGTCAAATTACAATGAGAGATATTTGTTTAGTAAATTAACTGCACTGAAAATGGGCATCTCTTGCTTTACTGCACCCAACTGTATACACTGATAGCTCCAGAAAACTTTTGCTGCTGATGTGGGCTCTATCTCTATCTCTATCTCTATCTCTATCTCTATCTCTATCTCTATCTCTATC
>NW_026623312.1:48033-115948 GCF_030028575.1 Malurus melanocephalus
TATCTGGGTGATTGCATTCTCCCCATTTATGTAACCTCTCCTACGATCTACTGACACATAATTGCTAGTTCATCTGTCTTTTCCACTTCCCTTATTGACTTCAATTTTATTTTATTTTTGGACATCAAGGAAAAATCCTTTTGATCAGTTCTGTCCTTGTAAAGCAGCCTCTCTTAGGTCCTCACTTGCACCAATCCACAGCTTGGGCTGTTGAACTTCCAGGGAAAAAATGCAACTCTTCAGTGGAGCTCAGGGCATCCACAGCAATGTTTCCAGAATGAAGGCTGGGAAGAGCATGATTCCCAACAGAGTCAAATATGCCCGCTCTTCCCACTACTATCTCCAGTGCTCCTCACTCCTGAATTGRGAAGCTGTAGTTTCCAGGGTGGGCAAATGACAGAGAACAGAAAGGAGAGAGGAATGATCTGTGTCAAGATATCTTCCTGTGTCTAGCACATGTTAAAAGGCAGCAAGAAMACCGCAGGGACCCCACGTCTTGTGAACTTGAGGGGAAAAGTGAACTTGAAGGCAGAAAGATTTCATACCTATGATTCATGTGCTTGTGTCTTTGCTGGAACTGGAACTTAGTGGAACTGATRTGGTCCCTAGGGAGAGTTAATTATACATAATGTAAAATTCCTGTTAGAATATCATTTCACTGAAATATTTTGACCAAAATGATACCTGTGTTGCAGAAATTTCWGGCACACAGAACACATTTAACTATCACAGCCATCAGTAGCCTGCAGAAAAGTGTTTTGAGATTGTCTCATAGTCACAGTCCACAAAAAGACCGTTTATCTTTACAAGTGCCCCCACTATTTTTGATCAAAGTAGTATTTTGTTAACAGAGATACAGCTTCAAAGAATATACTTGGATAAAAAATAGTGGAAATAGTCAATATCTTTCTTTTAATGTATAGAAAAGATATGAGGAAATAAACTTCTAATTTTCTGTCATGTATGCAGATTCAAATTATGGATCCATTTGTAGGATCCAGGAATAGCAGCCTGTTTGAATACGAGAGCATTTTATTATATTTTTGGAAAAAGGGTCAAACCTGGTCTCATTTATATGCATCATCATCACAAAAAAGTACAGTTTTTAAAACAACATTTTTACAAGGTAGTTGAGCTTTTATAAAGGTGAAGAATGAGTAGGAAGCTTCTCAGAAGAGRCATTAATATTCTATCTAAAAAAATTAATATTCTGCCTGAAGTGTTTTCAATCCTAAATAAAATATCTCAATTTTGCAGATCACTCTTGGGAGAAGGAGAAAAAGCAGAAAAATTTGCCTCAAAAAAAMCCCCCAAAAAACCAAAACCAAAACAAAAAAAAAAATCAAAAAACCCCGCTTTTGAATATACTGTTTTAAAGAGTTTTTGAACAGCTCTGCTTGCTAAGAATTCCACAGTAAAGTTTCACAAGACTTATATTTCAAGATGGAGCTTGAAATCAAAAGTCTGTGGTGTGAATTGGATCTAAACAAAGTTATGTAAAAAAGGTACTACAATGACTTCAGASACAAGATTTCGTTGAGAATTTAACTAGCAATTTCCTAGCTAAACCACGGCTCTGTTAGCAGCAGATGCAGTTTGCTGTACACAATGATGTTTTAAATAAGATTCATCTGAGCTTACATTATATGTTTGTTACTTTAAATTTTGTTACAGTGAAGATYAGTAAACAAAGATGGTCTTTATCTGAAGCCAACTGAAATAAAGGATAATCTCTCCTTTGACAGCACCAGGCATTGCTTTTCATCATGGTGTACGTCAGAATTTTCAGTTTGAATACCTAAACAGTGGCAGCAATTAGAATAGCTAATTTTCCCATCTATCTTAGAGCAACACCAAAAGTATGCATTTTGTAAGTTACATCATAGAAAATGGAGTATTTCTTCCACTTCCCCCCAAAAAAAAAAAAAAAAAAAAGTTTACATAGGATATGACTTTTACTTAGCCCTTATATTTCTTGGGCATGGATTATATAGGCTAGGCATAGATTTAGATCTGGGCATATCATCCACATCTGAGTAGCTTGGTGAACATGTGCAAAGTCATATGATATAAGCGTGCCTGGTAGCAAAGCCAGCTCCACCCTGGTTCCATGTACCTGGCCTTTGTTGTCCCCAGGGAGGTGTCTGATAACCTGGGCTAACCTGGCTGAGATAGCTGGATTWTTCCTGGCTGTCAGGCCCTGCCATGCCTTCCCAAGCAGCCTCTGGAACCTGTGGCTCCCCAGACYCCCGGAGATTTTGACGGTAACAGTGAYACAACAAACCACAGATCACCATCTGATCTGATCTGCAGAGAGTCCAGGYGATTAAAAATTATAAGTTAAATTGTATTATGAATTCCCTGCTATGCTACTTATGGATTGTACTATGATGGCTCTGCTTGTAGAAATGCTGTGCCATTCTAATAATAAATTCTCTTCCATACCAATCATAACATCCTGTTAAGAAAACAAAGCTTTAATTGTAACTATGATTTAGTGCTATTATCACTCTGCCAATATCCCTAAGAGAACCAATCTATGTTGGGTGACAGTGTTACTCAGGTAACAGTGAAATGTCTGTTAACCAAGAACCTCATGGAACAACACGGAACATTTCTGCAAGAGTGAAAAGGGCTGGAAGCAGTATTTAGCAAATTGAAAGGGATGGTTGGCAGTTGCTCAAAGGAACATTACTAAATTAAAACTTCCTGTTTGAAAATTAAGTTACTGTTTGTTTTGTTGGTGGGTTTTGAAAGAGGTTAATTGAAAAGTGCTAATGGCTTAGTGATATCTGGAAGGAAATTGTTCTTTTTTTTGTCAATTGATTTTGGTCATTTGGCAGCTTTTTATGCAGAGTGACTTAAGATACTTTCTACTGTAAAACCGTCTATAGTTAAATTTTGAGACCTTTACAATGCTTTTCTTTTTCTATTGTTCAACACCTAATTTGAGGTAGACTTGACTTTCATAGCTCACATAAAATTAACAGAAGACTGTTGATTTGGTGGAAAGTCTTAAAAGTCAAGCATTTCTAGAAATCAGGTGTCTCCTGCCCATCTTTCAGAGATGTCAGATTTTGGGCATATAAATGTTGGAGAATAAGTGCAGCTACTGTTGCTGCAACATTGTCATTAATGTTTGAATTGACGGTCTGGTATATAATTACTTGCATTTGGAAATCAGGACATTATAGAAAATAGTATTGTAGAATACAGTCTAATACTGAAAAATTACAGATTCATTTCACTTAGATGAAAAGACAAATACAAACAAATGGATTGACAGTTGAAATCCAGAGTCTTACACAGAAAATACAAGGTTTTAAAAAAATTTCTTTTGAAAAATACCAAGCCTATTTTCCTACTCACAGCAGCATGGAAATTTCAGTCCTTGCCCTCTTTCCTTGTTCTCTCTTTGCAACTTTCTAGGCACCACACACCACTCACACCAGGGACACTTCAGAAAGAATTATACTTTCTGCTGCACAGCATAGTCTGTGTTTTAAATGTGGGTTCTTGCCATCTGAAATTCACATGGCTGCAGGAGTGAACTGGCTACAYCATTCACAGCAGGCACAGGAATGTGGGAAACAGCAGCTCTCCAACTGAYGTCGATGCATCTTTTCTAAAAATTAGATGGGCATCACGACACAAGCCAGCAAGCTCAGCTGGTTTTGCAGTCCTGCATGCCATACGACAGCTAGGATATCAGCTGTTCCTATCAGCAAGGAGGAACTGGTCTGGGTGATTTGTTATCAGGGAAAGTCAGAAACCACTGCACCACATTTTCTTGGGACTGGTGCAAATGCAAAAAAAAAAAAAAATAACTGCAGCTGATCTCCAGAAATGGAAGAGATAGTAGGAAAAATTCAATGTGTAAACCACCAACTCATGAGCAGGGGAAATATAAGGAATGGATGAATTCCTGATCCACAAAGAAAGCTACTGCATGAAGCATGAAGGATAAGATGAAAACAAAAGATAAAATGCCCTTATCTAGATTAGAGGAGAAGTGGGAGATTAGTTTAAACAAAGTTGCAAACTGGCTAGCGGTGAGGTTTAGCAGATAGCATCAGGACGGAGGGTGGCTGTTCTTCGAGATTCTCATTGTGTTTTGGATGARATCTTGCTACATTGATGTTGGTGGCCTTGTCAGGAGACACTTTTAGGATTCAAAAGAATCACAGAATTGTAGAATATTGCCATATGAATACATTGAGTCCAACTCCCTGCAGTTAAGAATTTTCATTCTTATTAAAAAGCAGTATATGCTACATTTGGAGAATGTAAGCAAGAATTCTTGTGTGTGGGCTGGAGCAACTTGTCTGTGGGATCTGGCAGAGCAAAATGGTGTTGTGGCTTCACATCTCCTCCAGTTCTCAGAGTAAACAAACAGCTGCAGTAATCAACTGGTATCACACACAAGCAAGCAATATCCTACGAAGGACCAAAAAAATGTGCCAAGACTAAGAGTCAGACCACYGGAGGTCAGAAGATGGAATATCTGAAAGGATTCAGTTGCAATATTCTCTGCTCTCAGTGCATTGAAACAACCAGGAAATGTATTGGCTCCATTCCGCAATGCCCTGATCATCCAGCAAGAACTAATGTGAGCAACCTAATTTGGAAAGCTGCAGAGACTAAGAGAATACAATAGTGAGTGTATGCATGCTTGCACTTGCAAGTAGTTTTAGGTAATACAATGCCAGAGGGACTCCTTACCTTGTAATGAGTTACTCAATCAAGGTACCATAAATACTAACAATTAAAGCGGTTTCCATCAGTTCCTGTACTTGAAAGGGACTGTGCAACAAGAGAAGTGTGGTAACTTTGCTGAATTTATATATTCATGAATCAGCAATATTTATATATTCATGTGTCAGCAACAAGGATGATCAAGATGTTTAGTGGCATGAACCGGATGCCTTCAAAGACATAAATAATAGGAGAAGGATACCCAATAGTGTGAAAGAAATGCATATCCTTAATAACAAGATATTTTTCTTCAAATACAGAAATAGGTTAGGAAAAATTAGTTGACCCAAATTAATCACAGGATGATGGAGTGAGAAACATAATGCTAATGTAAACAGAAAAGCTGTTCTAGACTGTTTTACAATATCGATTTCCAGTAGAGATAAAACAGATTGGTGCTGTTCGTGTATCAGTTCTTTTCACAGAAAGAAGAGAAAAAAGCACCAATTAAAACGTAAGTAGGTATTGAAGRGGTAGCAAGGATATGCAAGGGTAGCAATAAAGCCCTAGTACACAGGCAGGTAGGTGTTTTTTTTTTTTTCCGTCTGGCCCCAGTAAGACTGCAAAGAAAATTACTTTTCTTTAAATGAAAAGGAGACCAACAGGCCGGGAGGGGTATAGGCCACAAACATGTTCAGGGACAGAAAAACGAAYTGTTGACTTTGCAGGTAAAATTTGATCAGTGGAAAGCAACGGGATGGGTCAAGAGGGAACAGTGCTCCACACCTTACAATGCTTTTACCTGACTAGTACCTCATTAAACAGCCTCAAGTGCAAACGCAGGGCTAGAGAAAACGCTGAGGTTTGTTCGTTGGTCTGGGCTTGGCTTCCACAGCGGCCAAAGCCGGAGCCACAGCAACATTCCGGAGGGAGCCGGGCCTGCTCAGCCCCAGGGGAACAAGCGACCCTCGGGAGGAGTTTGGGTCACTCCACACTCAGTGGCCACAGGAGCTCCYCGGCCGCGAGGGCACTTGGCCCGAGTGTGGAGACACCGCCCGCTCGCTCCCGGGGCTCCCGCCGCGATCCCAGCCCTGGGCAGCGCCGGGAGGGAGCAGGACGATGCCGTGTGCAGGCGCGGAGCTCCCAGCCTCAGCCGTCCTGTCTCTGCTCCGAGCGCCGGCGCGGCCGCGGCCCGGCTCTCCCTCCGCGGGCGGTGCGTGTGGGCCGGCGGAAACCCCGCTCCACTCGACTTTGTACCGCTGCTCGCACTTAGCAGGCGCTGCGGGACTCGGAATCCCGGGTGCCAGCGACAGCCTCGCCGCCTCCTCCTCCTCCTTCCCCACCTCCTCCTCCTCCTCCTTCCCCACCTCCTCCTCCTCCACCTCCTTCCCCACCTCCTCCTCCTCCGGAGCGGGGTGCATGATGGCGGCAGCTGCTGTGGCGGAGGTGAGCAGCGCCGGCAGCAGCAGCACGGACACTTCCAGCACGGGCGAGGAGGAGAGGATGAGGCGCCTCTTCCAGACGTGCGACGGCGATGGGGATGGCTTCATCAGCAGGTAGCCACAGCGGGAGGCGGCTCTTTGCTGGTACGGAGCCGTCCCGTCCRCTCCTTCCTACCCGCCGCGCGTCCCTCGGCGCTCAACTTGTGGGCGAGTTGGAACAGTTGTGGAAGTGCAGCCCCGCCGGACACTCCGCGGTTCTCGCCCCTCTCTAGATCCGCTCCCGCCGGTTCCGGAGCCAGKGGCTCCGGCGGGGCCTCGGCGCTGGGAGTTCCCCGGGACAGTGGGCAAATACTGCCCGCAGCACCTCCACGTCCGCCGGGGCTGGAAGATGACGCCTTCCAGCCTGGTTTTTGTCACGTCGTGCCCTGGGCAGGTGRTTTTTGCAAGTAAACACACAAAAAGCCGGTCGTGGGTAATTTAGGAGAATACTCGTCTTGTTCTCACGGATCGTGTAATTTTGTTTGTCAAGACGTTTTTGTCAATATTCTTTTTACGTGATTTCGTTTAAATTCCTACTGGTTTTCGGAGAGTTTGAGGAGTGTCACCTAGACTTAGATTTTGGTGGAGAAGGGTGAGCTGGTGCTTTTGCAATAGATAGTTGGAACTAAGCCACAGTGGAATGTTTACGTCTGGAAGCATTGGCAGTGTGTTTTGGTCCGGAGCTGGTTTTGTGGCAGTGGTATTTCTGAGCTCTCACGACATAATTAAAAAAAACACTGAACTTGAAAAAGGCGTGATTTGCCCGGGGTGGTGGAAACTTGCATTTTCAAARTGAAACATATGCTACTGCTTACAATTAGCAAGTGCTTCTAGAGAACTGGGACAGTGAGGGAATTTCTTAAGTTTGTCATCTAACCTAAGAATATGACCCCACAGAAAGGCTAAGTGAACTTGAATCCCCATTGCCATCTCTTTGGAGCCAGAAAGTTGTTGAAAATCTGTAAGAACTGGCAGTCACTTGAAAAATAAAGTTCAAGGGTTGGGATATTTCTTATCTAAACAGCTCCCTGAACACTCCTTCCCCCCTCTTCCCCCAGTCTAATAATTATTTTGACAGTTGTCGTTTTAAAATAAAAACTTGGAAAATRTATACTTTCCAACCAGTATGCTAAGACTGCTTCTCTTGCCGTTTGTTTACAGTCTYCATGGAATTTGTTCTGATGTCTAAAAACTTATGATGTTCACTTAAAGTGTGTACTGTTTCCTCAGAGCACACTTTCTGATCTGTTCTGTGATGTTTTTCTGCAGTGTAAACTCCCTGTGTATTTACAGTTTAAAGACCTTACTCAGGAAATGGTAATRTTAATGCTTTTAGCCTTTCCTAGGGATGGAGAGATATTACCATGACRTAAGCTGCTAATTTCTGATCGGCTTTTCCACATTCCCTAAGTTWTGTCCCACATTTGTATTCTGTGTACTTCAAAGTCAGTGTTTCAGAGTGTTGCTTGAAAGATAGTGTTGAAAACTCCTGGATGTCTCTGAGTATGGACTTTGGAATTCAGCAGGAAATGGAAGTAAAGCCCGGAACCTGGGTGATGGTTTAAAGTTCTTCAAGGAGATGGTGGGTTCATTGTTGAAGGTTGCTAATATTTTGCTTCAGAAGGGAGTTTTGCCTTCAAGGCAGAGCTGATGTGGCCTTTATCAGAGAACATGGTGTTATAAATTACTGCTTCCTTTACATCTTTATATGTGTGTGAAAGTAGTGAAGGAATATTTAAGAAATGATCTTCGACATGACTTTACTTCATGAGCTAGCCTGGTTAATGAGTTGTATATATGGAATGCCTTTCTTGGTTTGTGTAGTTACTCAATTTCGCTTACMATCTGTTTTATGACAATGGCTTGTGCAGGAGACTTGTCCAGTCAGATTGGGGTATGTTTATAGTATGTACCACCACAGTCTTACAGACAACTCCTGGTTTATGGATTCACAGCGTACCTGTTAAAAGTATAGCAGTTGGGGTTTTGTTGTTGTTTAGARCCCTAGTGTTTGGGTAATTGCATCTTTTTTTAATTAAAAAAAATTTAACAAATTAAAGACAAAAAAGTTACAGCTCCTCTTATGCTAAACTTCACCTTGCCATTCTGTGCATACTCTTTGTCTTGCTTCTGTGTTTGGATGGGGCTTTTTTGTTTCATACAGGCCAKTTGCTTGGTTTTCCTGTTCCTTCTTGCCCTGCTTCCTTGGACTTCCCTTTGCTCATCCTTGTGGCCAGCAATTTTTTTTTTCCTTTCTTGCAGCCCTAGTGAAGATTGTAGGCTGACTTCTGCATATTATGATGTCTTTTACAGCAGGCTAAACATTGCAGTAAATGCCCAGGCATGTGTGTAAAGAGCTGAAAACACAAAAGCCAGTACCGTAAAATCATCTCCTTCCTTCTGTTGTAGAACTAGACTTTCCTGTGATCTATAACCTATTACTAGCATAAGCTTCTTTTTAAAAACTAGCTTGTTTTCAATGTAATGGGACCAAAACYTCCAATTTTGCAGCTTCTACTAAGTTCTATCTTTGAAAATTCATATCCTTTCTCTTTTATTTGCAGGCCTGAAGCTTGGTCAATCATTTCKTTGCCTACCACAGGCAGCAGTTTGTTAGATTTCTTTTTTTTCCAGCTCCAGTGCTGTTAAGGAAAAGGAGATCTGTATACTTGCAGCAAAGGCAGGCATTTTGTGTGTGTGTTTGTTCAGTTCATATTGCATGGGGAAAAGAGATATTTACATTCCTAATGAAATAACATGGTGTCCCAGCTGTGGAAATGCTTTGTTATGCATCAAACTGTAATAAACCTCTTCAAATAATAGCAGGGAAGTACAGGCACAGATGGAGAGGCGGAGCATGTCCYGAGATTCTGATTAATTTTCAGGCTCTCACCTGAGATATTGGTTAATTTCAAGGCTTTAAATAGGATGATATCAAAACAATCAAGCATAATTAAGCATGTACCATTGGTGGTTGTAATCCAGAAGATACTGAACTAYGGGATATGAAACGCTAAAGCAGTATATCTAAGCCATGTTTTTATATGTGCATATTGAAATTTTGCAGCATCCAGCTAGAGAAAAGTACTAAGAAAGCMTAAGAGTTTTAACTTGTTGGCTTGTACTGAAATGGCTTTTGATTCTTCTGGGATTAATGTTTGTTACCTAATTATTTTAATATCTTGCAAATGTTTGGCACTCTTCTGATAGTTGTGCAATAGGAGGTRATTTTACAAAAACCATCTAACCAACCAACCAACAAGTACCCCCCTCTGCCCCCAAAAAACAGATTCTGAATGCTTGAGATCAGCTGGATGACCATTGCTAAGAGCAGAAGGCAGCTTTAAACACTGTTTACAGCAGAACTTCAGTTTTGCAGCTGTAGCTGGATTTTATGGTTATTAACAAAAAGCTGTTAACTGAAAAAAGWGTAATTGCTTACCTTTGTTTATTCTATTTGCTTTGAAAGTTTCAGAATCTGATGTTACAGTTATAAACATTTTCAGTTTCAGAGGGTTGGTGCATTGGGGGGACGCCTGGGTTTTTGGTTTTTTTTTTGTTTGTTTTTTGTTTGTTTTGGTTTGGGTTTTTTGTTTTGGTTTTTCTTTTGKGGGGGTTGTTTTGGTAATGTCTGCATATGTAGCCTTGGATGAAGCTGGGCTGGATGGATCAATGTCTTCTTCAGAAGCTTAATTGCCTTGCTGCTTTATTATATATGGATTRTATTGAAATCCCATTTAGCACATAATGGTTTTCATCTTCGCAGAAATCACTAAATGAGTTTCGGATTACTCTATTCTAACACTGCAAAGTCTAGRTAAGGTAACTTTGAATCTGCAGGAAATATTTTTGCTTAAAAAATGAAAGTATGAGCTATGGAAATAATGGGTGAAAAAAATTAATTTAATTATTAAGTTAGAAATGTGCTAGCTTTCTAATTTTAACTTTTAAGCATGGATGAATAATTTTAGGATTGTGAAGARGGAGGGCAAAGCTGGTGTTTAGTTCCGATGGAACTTCGTCATCATATTAACAGTAATGGAATGAAGTTTTGTTTGTAGAGTTTGTTTGAAAACAGASTTGTCTGTGTGCACAAATTTTTTTTTTACAATGGGGTCAATATCTTACAGAAAACCTTGGTARAAGTACAGTAAGATGTATAAAAACTATAAACTTTGTATTGAGCTTACACTGACTGTTGAAAGGATATGCTGAATGACTGTGCCTTCAGTAGCCCTGCACAGAGGCAGTTAAAAGGAGCTTGTTGGATTTGATTTGTTGTCTGAGTGGTTTTAGTAGTACATTTCTTCAGGAGCTCAACACCTTTGCAAGTACAGGCTGATCCTTCTCTTTTTGATGGATTGTCACARTAGAAGGACATTCCCATCTTTCTTCCTTAGTGTGTTTTGGCACACCCTCAGTGTTTCTGCATCGAATGGCCACATGCTATTAGAGGAGAAAGCCCATATTTTCAGAAAGACMGAATGGGTATCTATTAATTTTATCAAGGGAGGAGAGTCATTCTTCTGTGGTCTCTGTTACTCTCCACAGAAGTAGTTACCATTTCATTTAGCCTTTTTTGTGTTGTTTGGTTTTGCTAATGTGCTTCAGCTTCTTTGTTTCATATTTAAAGAAATAACTATTGAAGCACAAAACGACCAGTTAAATGAAGCGACAGAATCAGTCTGGGTTGTCCATGACCAGTCAAGTCACCAMTGGTGGTAAAACACTTGATCAATCCATAAGATGACTGTTTATGAAGTAATGCAAACATGTTCAGTCAGGGTCTCTGAAAACTTACCCTGGGCGTGAGTTACTATTCTGTATGTAGAGGCTTTCTAGTCTCTGCAGGGTATTCTGTGCTGTTTGTGAGCTGTGTCAGGAGCAAGTTGTTGTGAGTGCTTAAATGTCAGCAGACTAGGGAGTGGTAAAGCCATATATCCTACAAGCAAGAGGTTGATAAAAGGTCAACTCTAACAGARCAGGTGGAAACAAAAAACTGGCTTTGAAGACTTGGGGGAAGTAGTATTTATTCTGCCGCTTTTGCAGCTTCTGGGATTTCAAATTTCAAAAGCGGTCTGATCCCAGTACTGTGCAGTCCTAAGTCTGGCCTCAATCCAGCTGTCTAACAAGGAGACATCTTTTGGAAGTAGTCTGCAAAATGCCAGCAAGATTGGAACAAAGTTTTGCTCAGTCGTTACCTTCAGTTTGGCTCTTCATATAGCTGGGCTGTTGCTGAAAAAGTTTTYAGACCTCAGTGCAGCATTTTCTTCTCACTTGAAGTCTGTACTATTTGYTCTGTGTTTTCTTTAACCCAACTGAGTTTTAGGAATTGCAGGGGGGAAAAAAACCCAAATCTCAAAGCAACCCCCCTGCACCTTGGTAAAATGTACTTTGTCCTTTTTACTAGTACTTTAGTTTGTCTTGAAAACAGTTTCAGCTTCCAGATTCTGTTCCTAGACTTAATTGTAGTCTTCATCCATCTCCATTTAGGAGCCTGTCACAGGGCTTGTGATCCGTGCAGCTGAAGGATTGCTTTTATATGGACACAATACTTGCTGTATGCCAAATAAGATGGTGACTGGAAGCACTATTCCTTTTTTCACTGTTACAGTCTGGTTTTTCTGTTTCTTTTGGCACTTGCCTTAGTCAGTGATTCCACAGTTGAAGGATTTTTGTGGGGTTTTAGTCCAACCTTGTCTTTCACAAGTCCTCTCAGAGCATCATAACCAAAAAAGGAATAACTTAGGGGCAAAGCCAGGAGGGTGGATATACATGAAAGGCAGAGAGACATGCTTAGTTTAGGATGAAGAAAATATTGTTAAATAGTGCCTAAAAATACACAAAGAATCAAAATCCATTTAAGCGATTATGTATTTCAAAGTCTCTTTGTTACAACTAATATATAGTTGAGGAATAGATCCAAACTTGGATTTTCTGAACCTGTCATATTTATTAATGAGTTAGCAGTCCGGTTCTTAAAAATACCCRAAGGGTGTTTTAACTGGAGCTGTTAATGTTTTAAAGTTAAGTTAACTTCGTTAAGTTACCTTGTGTGTTTTATGTAGGTTATCGCTTTTTTATTTCCTCATTGACTCTAATAATCTGGTAAAAGGGACTAAGGTACGTATCTCAGGCTTGTTGTTTCATGATGTTACTGGTTTTTTGGTTTTTTTTCCATGGGAGCTTGTGGTCCAGGTAGATTGTAATGTGGAAAAACTGACCAAAGAATAAGTCACTTGAAAATACAAATGTCAAATTTTTTCATCCCTTTGAAAGTTACCATCCAGCTGGCTTCTAATAATTTAAGTTAYTTGTTATCTTTGTTAATTTTTTATTGATTTTTTTATATTTATCTTTTTATTGAGATTGTTGCAAATACCATCTTATTTGGGTAATTACTGTAAAAGAATTTAACCACTCTTTTAAGTCAGTAATTTCAAAATCAGTAATTTGCCTTTTGTGCAAAAAAAAGCAGTAATTGTCAAAGAGGGGTTTGTTTTGCCTTGTGCTTTCTAGGTTTCTTGGTGGCAATTCTGAAAGATTGAAACTTCATTAATACACTCTGCTACTCTCCTCCCAAGGGTGTTAGATGCTGTGATACTTGGTGTTTCTCGCAAATCCATAGCCCTGGCTTTGTAACCCAGGAACCACTGTAGGAACCACTGGTGGCTGTTCTAGCAGTATGACTGTGAGTGCAGTAAATATTTGATTGTGTTTAGCTCATATTTGATTGCATCTTCCATTTACAGTAGACAAGGCAGTTGGCATCCTCTTTAGCCACTGACAGATTTCTTGTGTTGCTAAGGAGCAACTTTCATGTTCTTGTTTTCAGAACAAAATTGCCAAATCCTATAGTTTGAAATTCATGGATGGGTTGACTGTGTTGGGAGGGACTTGGATGAGAGAAGAGTTCCACCAATGTGAGTGGTTAACTGCTTGTATTTGTATTTACTGTTTGAGGGTGCCATGTGGTGGTTTGCTGGTAGTCATGGGTGGATTCTAAAATTATTTTAAAATTTTCTTATGTCTGTGATTGCTGGAGTAAGGTAGAGATTACCCAGGAATTATTCAAGCAGCAGGTCATACATGTTTTGATTGGGAGTAACCTCACAAAATACTTGGGGACCTGGCGTATCTTGCAAATGTTCAGGCCTAAGCTGTGTACCTGCACTCCTTATAGAATAAACTGGGAATAGCAAGTGAAGAGTTTCATGATTTTTTTAAGTCAACCTATGCTGCCAGGTGAGTTGTTCTACTGTGCATGGTCCTTAAGTTTCACTGCACTAAAATTTGTTCAGTGAGAGAATTACCTTAGCTGAACACTAGTTCAGTAAGAAATATTTCATTGCAGCATGGTCAGTTTATAGTTGTGACTTTTTATATGACAGTGTTGTGACTTTTAATGTTGCCACAAGATTGGGGGGGTAGGGGTAAGAAACGAGCTTGGGGTTTAGCTGTGATCCCTCTGGTTATATTCGCTTGATTTTTAGACATGCTTCACTCCAAATAATCTGAACTGAAAAATCCCTCTAAAAGTTAATTTATTTTCAGAAGTGTAAAAAGGACAACAGAGGTTTTATTGAGACTCTGATATCTCAGCTGGTAGATGAAGGGCATTAACAAGGCTTGTGTTGTGCCAAATTGAGTGTTGTCCAAAGGATGGGCTTGTGAATGAGAAGTTAYRCTGTGKATACATGGCTTTTCAAATCCACCTTGTTTTTACTGTGAATGTGCATCTTTTAGAATAAATATTACATATATGGAATTCATCTTAGGGTAGTATTGTGAAAGGTAGCCAAGGCAGTAGAGAGCTTTGAATACAGATGGTTGAATTTCAAATAAAGCATACAGGGATTTTGGGGTTGGCTKATCGTTAACCCTGTATTTTTCCTGATGATGCTCAGCATTATGGAACTAGGTCAAGTTGCGAGTTAATTGTGAACAGGCACTGGAACATGCAGAAATTTAAACTATCAGGGAATTTCAAGTGTAAAATTGTCTCACAGCATGGGAAGTTTTGAAAAAGTAACAAAAAATAGAGAGTACTCAATAGAGGGAGCCAGTGAGCTGCTGATGAGTGAGGCTGAGACGAGAGATGGTTTTTTTTTGCTTTCTACTCTGAAAATAACCCATAGAATGARGCTGTTCGTGCAGATAGGACTGGTAACAAATGCCTAAGATGGAAGGGGGAAGAAAGAAGTTGAAGAATCCTTGTATTTGTTTTAGTTAGTTGTTCTTGAAGATCTTCATGTAGTGCTCCTAAAGACAGGCTCAGAATTATTTTCCATTCTTTTTCCCTGAGTTCTTCTAAAAGATAGAAGTAACAGCCAATGAGGAAAGATAAAATATGCTGCTTTTCTTTAAAAGTGTGTTGACATGGAGTCAGTCTACAGACAACTGCATGGATATGGATTTGTTAAGAAAAAGTTATATCCAACCCATCTAATCTTTCCTAGATCTAGTGAGAGCAGTTTGTGGTAGGAGTGAAACAAGAGATGTGTTGTCTTTTTTAAGGCTTTTGATGTTTCATGGCACTTGTATGTAAGCCAAGGAGCTASACTAAGGGAGAATTTGGGAGTTTTTTTTCCCCCCAAGGGCTACTTAGAACTCATTAGACCCAGTGCTTTGTTTTCAAAATAATTGTAATCAGAAAGGTGGCCTGGACCAGATCAGCGTTATTAAGAATTAATGATCTGGATGACTTGATAATGAGAAAATTTTYTTAAAATTGAGATGACACCAAGCTAAGGAAAATTGGAGACTTGCTGGGGGATAAGAGTCGCAATTGGTGCTGACAGATGAAGCTATTGCTTGAAAAAAATGAAGTGAGTTAAAAGTAGGGGCAAGAATACAGTAGCACATTTGGTAGTACACATGCAGGATGCATGCTTGATGAAAAACTTTTGAGATTTGTAGTGGTTTTCAAGTCAGATTTGAATTAACAAATTCATGCTATTGTAGAACAGGACATCTGCTTTCAACTTTTAGTGTCTTTCTGGTTTATCCTTTAAGGTAGTCACTAGTTCTGCGTGCTGTCATCCATTCAGTTGGTGGATCATTTAGAGATAGACTAGAGCAGCTTATGGAAGGTGATTAGAGATGCAAAAAATGGGATTCTTCACTAAAAAGAAGGTTGAACATCTGATTATGGACTTTAAATATGAAAAGGCTACCTTTCTAATCAGTTGTGATGGCAGAAAACAGTGTGTTAACTTCCTTTCTGAAGTAGCAATTTGAATTGTATCTGGGAAGATTAAAATTAGGAAACTTGCAGAAGAGAACAGTGAAGTGCTAGGACAGAGCACAAATGGAGATTGTGGCATTCTTAAAAAAACAGGTTAGATACCCCATCCATGAGTGATGACAGTTTTGAGTTTGTTATATTTTCTACACTGGAAGAACTTAATTGCCTATCTTACTCTTTTTAAGGGATTATATGCTGAGTTGTACARTTTGTCTCTTGTGCTTATAGGATAATCAAATGCGCAAGAGCCTATATAGTGCCATATAGACTTCCACTATGCAGAACCCAGTGGTTACAGAATAAATACCCCCTTGGGGGTCTGCAGTCTGGTTTAGTTACTTTTTCCCCATTTGCTTTCAGCTTTATGCTTACACTTTTCTTTCATTCCTTCATATTTGGGGGCARAAGTAGAAATATAAGTCCTCTAAAACTGGCAAATGTCAGTCAATGCTCTTAAGTCTTCCCAAGTTTTCATGTAGCATGAAAAAAAGACCCATCTGCATGAATTCYCTTCCTGATCATAATGAGATGCTAAAACTGAAGGCTCAGTGTGAGTTTCAAATCCCAGTACTAACAGTATTGCTGCTTAGCGTTTTAACAAGTGTGTCCAGCTGATGTGCCAGTTCTGCATCCTATCCTGCCACACATTATTCATGCCTTGCCAAACACATCAGCTTCGTTGAAAATGGCTCATTTATGACTTTTGCCTGGTGCTTACGGTAYCTTTGATACACGGAAAATAGGGAGCATTGGGACAGCCAAAATAAAATGGAACTTTACATTATAAATTAACAGTATGAGTGTTACTGCATATCTTACACTTTGATTTGAAAAATCGTTGATTAATACTACTAGGTACTCTAGCACTAAGAAGTAAACTCAAATAAAATATTCTTGAAACAAAATGCAGAGAGTATTCCAAATATCCATGTATAAATTGTTTACACATTAATTTATCTATCTTTTCTTGTTATGGCTAGTGGTGATGGTCATGAATGCAGTTTATTAAACTGAGATGAGAACTGCGGACCTTTTTTTCCTAACAATAACTCTCAGGCAGATGTATTGTTGCAGGAAATTTGTAGTTCTTCATTCTTTGCCCTTTCATCAAGACATCCAGGTAGCAGCAGGTGGAAAATTCCAGCAGTTCTGAAGATGTCTGCATTATTCCTTCAGACGCTATAACTTCAGTCTTGCCTTACYACTTCCTTTTGAAGATAAATGTTTAAGTGCTGACTTAATCTTACCAGGATGATCTTCACATGATAAAGTAACAGCTTCTGTRTTGTTAAACCATCAAAATTGGTAATAATTCAGGGATTTGGAGAATAGAAAATACCTCTTAAAGTATTTTCTATGTGAAAAGATCTGTGAGATGTAATTTATATTGTGGCAAAGCTAATKAAATCTCATGTTTCTGAGTCTAAATTCGTTGGAGGGACAGCAGTTTCTTTTTTGTGTTTGTTGTTGTTTCTAAAAATTATTTCATCAAGAAAGCATACTAAGTAAGAACTACTGTGGATGTTTGTCCTCTTTTCTAGTTTACCAAACGCTATGATCTGAATTTGTTGAACAGTGTTTTTCTCTTCGGTGAAGTCAAGGCATCTATCAYGGCTTAGGTGAACTGCATAACTACATAAATCCTTCATCTAGCACCCCATGTAGGAGGACATTGTTTTAATCATGTTTTGCAGACAGCAGTGGACACTGTCTCTTAGTCTTGTAACCTTTAGAAGTGCTCTCTGTAGTTGGGTGCTAACCTTGACATGCTTTTTTTTTTCCCAAAGATCATAGTGTCCTACAGACACAGGACTTCTGCAGTACACTTTCTGTGGTTTGTTTTTTGTTGGTATTTCGGATAACTTGGGAATCATCGTGCATTACTTCTGTTCATCCAGATTGAGAAATAAGCATTTTGATACAGCTTGCCTTGTGTGATGCTGGACCGTCTTACCTAATTATTTCTTTCCCCATCTGAAACTGTTAGAAGTTTATTCAGAACAAATGGTGTCACTGTGAGCCTTTTGGAAGACATCTGAGTGAAGACAACCACCATTYTGGAACTGCTGCCTGGATTGTTTGCCTGTGGTTGCTCACAGAAAAGCTAGACAACTGTTGTGATTCTGTGATTTAAGTTGTCAGTGGCTTGACTTACTCAGAGAATCAGAGAGAATGGAGCAGTGGGTCCAGGGTGCTCTGGAGATTGATGGCTGCCGCAGGGACATAAACTAAACAAGAACAGAAGTGATTTGAAAATGCTTTCAGAACAGCAACTTCTTATTGCCTCTGAGGACTCTGTTAGGCGGTCCTTTTTAAGATCAGTCCTTTTAAAATTAATGTTTCAAATAGATTACTGTTTATCTACAGTATTGGTCTAGAAGTGATTCATGACACAACTGCATGGAACAGTTTTTCTTACACTCTTTGTTTATTTACTCTTATTTGCGTCTGGGGAACTTGGCTGCATTTATAATTTTGACTTCCCTCTTCAAAGGTGTTTGTGCACCTAGACTGCAAGTTACGTAAACAAGGATTAAGTGTTTCCTGTCAAAATGATTACACCTTTTTTACTCRCTGAAAATTGAAATAGTTTTAAGAAAATACATGATTTTCCTTGGTGTTATGTAGTGGACCCATCCTTGCAAGATTTATTTTATAAATCAGTTTTTATTTGTGTAGCAGCAGGGAAATCTTTGGTCTGTAGGTGACCGGAGCTGGGTGTGGAAAGGTCCCTGTGGGTTGTAGTGAGATGGAGGCTTATGTAAGATGTGCTAYCAGTGCCGCAGCCTCTTCCTCACCCATTATAACAGATTAGCTCCCCTGGGGCCAGGGCAACCGACCTGTGTCCTGGAATCCCAAGGCAAAATCACCCTGCACTGCTGCTGATACTGATTTCAAAAGTAGCACACTTCTACAGAGTCCCTCAATGTGATGCTGTATCTGATGTGGTCCAAGGGAACAGATACAGACCTAGGTGAGTTATGTCAGTTACTCCCCATGTACAAATCTAAATGTGCTGTCATCCATATTTTTCTTTGCAACACCCTTATGAGATTATATTTGTAATTTTTTAATTTTTAAAAACTGGGAACTGGGCCGTGGAGATTATTTATTAATTGATCAGTTTCAAATSTAAGTACAAAACTCTGACTGAAAATTAAATTGCAAGTTATAATAGCTTATATTTGGCCTATGTGATTAATTCTTCTATAATAAGTACTTCTTGCCATAGGTAGAGATTTGTTACTTTCTGTTATTTTTGCTGGGGGGTTGTTCGTTTTTTAAAACTACATGGTCATGTTATCATCATCATTACTATTACTGTTATTATCATTATTATCCAATTTTACTGTAAGCTAACTAGAATTCTGTTCTGGTAGCTCTGGAATTCTTGCGTAGAAGAGACTTGCAGAGCTCAACCCAACATACAATTTCCTTCTACAGAGTAGAATGGGCCTTGATTCTGATAATAAATGACTTAACGTAACTGTGAAACTGTTCATGCAAGAACTGTGAATATTTCACTGTACCAGATTTTTATAGAAACCTTCCGAATGTTATCCTGATGTTAGTAATGATAATATTCTAAATATGCTTATAATTCACATAATACTAATATTGCACATTTCCTTTGCCTTCCTTCTCCAGAAAGATTTTGTACAACACGGAAATAATCAACATGCTTTTGAGATTCTTAAAAGAAGCCATAGCATAGAAACACATACTATTTGCGGTGTGGTAGTGCTATGCTTTTTGTTTTAAGAAAAAGATGGCAGGAAAGAAGAAGTGAAGTGTGAAAGGAGTAAAATAGTGATAATTTAAAAAAAATTCAAATCAAAGGTAATGGGGCACCAAGAAGATTTTGATTGTGCAGAGCAGCTGTTGCTTCAGATCTGCCTGAATTGTTTGCCCACATTTTATTTAGGATGTGATYATTTGTCGTTTGATAAATATGCATCTGTCATCATTCAGTCACTGGAGAAATTGTTTCAAGATTTTCTTTCCTTCTGTATTTTAATTATTGGTTTTAAATGTCTGCGCATTCATGTATATTCAGATTAGATAGGGCTAGCATTCCTTTCCTTCTAAACTAAGTTTTTGTTTTTTTGTTTTCTCTATTTCCACTTTTCCAATCTTCCCCTGCCCCCACTCTCCCTCTAAAAATACCTTTAGGAATGACTTGATGATGGTGTGCCGCCAGCTGAATATGGAGGCATCTGTTGCAGAGATCATGCACCAGCTGGGAGCAGATGAAAATGGAAAAATTTCATTCCAGGATTTTAGTCAATGCCGCATGGAACTGGTACAGGAAATCAAGAAGGAGGAAGTGCAGCTTTCTGTGAAATCGGATGACTCTTGTAAAAAGAAAAAGTTAAGGGATAGAGTAGCTTCCTGGCCARCTAGCAGCAATAACAGTTTAGGTAGGTATGACTTTTAAATGTCCTGTTGGCGTAATTTAACAAAAGATGAACTCTGGGGGGGTTTGTCACTGATTTTACTGACATTAGGGTTGCCCCTAATCCTTTGTGAACCCTTGGAATAATTTCACCATATGTTAGAGTGTAACTGTTGTAACTGATGCAGTCTTATCATCAGAATGTAGACTGGAATGTGTGCAGAGCATCCTCATCTAAAAATACAAGTTTCACAAGAGAACAGACTTCCTTGGAAGGACAAGAGCTGCAGAGCGTGACTGGTAACTGAAGATGCAGGGAGTTCTCTATTCTCTGTAAAGCCCAGGCAGGTATGTAGGTAAAATTGAAAAACGAGGAGGGGCATATTCTTGGTTTCAGTCATAATACATTGTAGGAACTGATGTTTCTTGGATGCTTTAAAAATCATTCCACCCTAGTGGGAGACCTGAATGCTGCAATAGCCTTATGGTTTAGAGAATACAAAAATACTCCTCTGACTGCTTAAAACCAAAAAAACATAAACCAGAACCAACTAACCAATCAAAGTAATAAAACAACCCTTGAACAACAACAAAAAACCACAAAGGCCCCAAAAAACCCAAACCAAAACCCCCAAGAAAAAGTGCTGTTCCATCCACAGGAGCATGGGATGTAGGAAGGGATTGTCTGTGTCATTGAGCCCAATCTTAGATAGCACTGTGACCAGTCAGCATTAGGTGAGAAATGTTAACACCTGCAGAATGCCTCCTTTCACCCTATGATAAATGCAGGAGGCTAGAGGACACAGATTCTGTGGTCAAAAATCATGAAGTKCAGTCTCTTGTGGAAAAAGCTGAGTGTGTTTCTCATTCCCAGCTCCCAACAAGACATGCATACTGACCAAGCACAGCTGCTGGCTGGTGACGTGGATCTGGCCTATATCAGTGCTTCACAAAAAGGCTATCAGCCTCTGATTGTGTTTAATTAGAGCCGTATCTTCTCTCTGTTCTTTAGTCTAGATGAGCCTGCATGTTTTAAAACTTTTTTAGCTAGAAATCTTCCATTAGTGTTCCCAATAGTTATTCTTTGCATGTTTCCTAAATTAAGCTGGTAATATTTTTTACTKTGGGATGTGCTTCATACATCTTCTGGAGAGTTGTGTTATTTTGGCTCCTCATGTTACTGACATAATACAGATACAAGTCAAACATAGCAGAAGAGAGCAATTGCAGTGGGCAGCTCAATCACAGTACCAGTGCAACTGAGCCATGGATACACATACCCCATACTGGCCTGGCTAACTCAGGGAGACAGTCATACTCTGAATTCAAGGAGAAACACACCACCATGTGATTATCTTAGCTGCCTGTAGTTGTTTATCTAAAGCAAAATCCACTCTCAGATCCCCTTGCTGTTGAGATCAAGTCAGCTTCTTTGCAACACCTGTGATCAGTCCCAGCCCATATTCTTCCCTGAGCTTCATGAGCACAGCACTCTGGCTCATCTTTGATTCTTCTCCCATGGTAGGGCTTTACTGATTAGTCACGCCTGTCTTTATTTTGTCAGTAGTCAGCCTCATACTGGACATGTCTTGATTTTGCCAGTTTGGTCTATTAGTTTACTTAATTATTTCCTTTGGAGATGCCAGGTTAGCATGTTCTGTCTTCTGTTTACTTTCCACATGTTTTTGGCTAGTTATGTCAGGAATTCAAGTTTTCCTTGTTTACTTTGTATGCTTGGTRTACTCCTTATCTTTTTGCTTTTTTGGATGGACTGTACTACTCCCTTATCATCCCAACATCTCATGCTCCTTGGCTTTTTATTTTGACTTCTTAGCATTGCAAATCTGTTTATAGCTCTCTTTATCTTCCCTCTCGTATTTTATGGTTTCATAGTCGTATTTTGTTACAGAGGTACTTTATTGCTAGCATTTCCTCTGTTTATTCTTCTTCTAGATATATACTAGAATGGCAATGCTCTGTAGTTCCTGCACCATTTCTCCATCACTTTCTGTATTGAAGTCTTCATAACMCTTGGGCTCAATTTCATTTCCAGCCCGTGAATCACTTTCGGGAGCTGTATCAGACAATATTTCGAAGCCAAGATTGTACCTAATATATTTTGGGTTTTTGTAATTTGTTTAAGAATGTTTTGTGTTCCCTGGATCATACATATATCATCTTTTATCTGCTTTTTCAATRCTGCCACAGTTGTATTCTTCTGCAAAATAAAAAAGTTGTTCTGCCCACAAATGGCTATACAAACTTTCCCTGTTTCCTGACCAGATTTCTGGCAACTTGGGCTGTAAGATTCTTCTTTCACCACCAGTCTGAAAATTTCATTTTGTAATAATCAAGGGTAGAAGACAGCACTTAAGCTTTGTAAGACAAAGATCTACATAATAGTCTCAAGATCTGTCCCACAAAGAAATGTTACTAATTACTGCCAAAAAGTACTCAAAGATGAACTTCCAGTTTAATTAGTGTATAGGATTCAATTCCTGCTATTTTTTTCCTATTCTCCAATTTCTGTTAGTTGTACAGAAATAATTTAATGCATTTTTAAAGCTGGCAGGTGAATATATTTTTCTTTTTATATATTTTTTTTCCCAGAAGTTAGGTCCAGAAGAATTTAGAGTTTCCTGCCTTGATATATTTTTCTCTGCTGATCAAGTGCAACTATTTTAATGCACTGTATTTCTAGACCTGTAAGAAATTGATGGGTTTTGTCCTTGTTCCACCTTGACCCTTTCAGATTCTGTTGGACTTTTTAATACTTAAAAAGATACAGAGGTGCTTCCCCAAAAAAAGAATGGGGGGAAATAATAAAAGGAAGGGTTGAGAGTGCAACTGTTTTTTATTTGGTTGTGAAAGAAAACCACTGTGGCAGCACTGTTCAAAATGTTCTACATGGCTTTTTTTTCCAAAAGTCAAGGGAAAACACAGCTAAAATATTTCTATGTTATAAAGTCAGCTTGAAGTATGAACATAATGACAGCTGAGGAGTTACACTTGGAGTCAGGCTTGAATTATGATCTGCATATTTCTTTGCCTTTCATGTCTTTGAGGGCTCGCTTATGTGCTCCTTAGTGATCAGAGAATTGGTTGTTATGCTGACTCTTTGCTGTTGCTTTCTAAACATTGCTTAAGACAAGAGACAAATTCAAGCATGAGCTTGGTGGATGTTCTTTTTTTGTGTTACCATTTTCTGGTCAAAGAACAGTCAAAATAAACAGTCACTGTTTATTTTCAAAGATAGTTTATGGGCCTTTTTCTCAGGAGTGATTTCTACAAGCATATCAGCTGCTGATAATCTTTGACAGTTGTTACCATTTTTCTATGTGGGGCACATAAACGACAGAATTTCAAAATTCATTTGACTGGTTCTGAGTAGCAGGGGTCCTGATGATCTGAATCAAAGGAATCCAGCCTCTGACATGGATGTTTTTACATTGCAAGTTTATATGTAATTGTGCAGACATTACCAGTCAAGCAGCATTTTGTGCTGCCTTTACTTGGARCTGCTCCAAATTCTTATTTAGAAAGTGCAAAAACTTTTATCTAAATAAAATATTACCSTTTCTGCCTATAAGTTTTGCTTTTCATAATGAAGGAAATAACTTGAAAAACGTTGCAAAAAGTAATGACATCTAATTTACTAATAAACTTCGTCTCACCCATCTTTTTTATCATTGGTAAGGTTATTCTAATGCTTTTGTCCAACTTTGCCCAATAAATGTTCACTCCTGTGTTTCCACTGGGTTACAGAAGCAAGGAAATTGGTTGGCTGTTTTAATCAAGGTACAGGACTCAGGTTTGTTAATACTCAGTTATGTATGYGCCCAGCAAGACAGCCCTGCATCCCTGTCTACCATCTTGATTGAGCAAATGAGTGCACAGATTTATAAGTTCAAAGTTTTAATCAAGTGCACAAAAAATTATGGTTTTCAAGTTAATAGAATAAGGCTTTTTGATGTTTGGGTATCAGAAATTCAAAGCTGTTACAATGTGTTGTAAWTCTTACCCTGCACAATTAATGTCAGTGGGAGCTTTAACAATAATTTGCTAGTAATAACCAGTTATTTTWCTATATGTGAAATGGAATGTAAACTCCATTCATGTTTTTCTCTGGCATTTTAAAATCAAATAAAAATTAATGAAATAACTTTTGCAGGTGTTGCTGGAGTATTGCACTGACCACATGTGACTTGAGTCTTTAAWATATCATTTCAGTAGGAAATGCAGGAAGAATGTGAGTTACTGATCAGATGTGTGGGTCTTGTGTCCCATGTCAGATGTGTGGAGAATGAGGGCCATGGCAGGTACAGTAAATCTGGGTGAATAGCACAGTGAATGATGGAAGAGTATTGCTTGGCACAGGAAAACTTAAACATAGCAGAACGTCTTCTCTATTATTTAAAGCAGGGAGTTGCCTGAATGGTTACGGCTTCTGTCAGCTTTTTCTATATTGTATAGCTTTGTATGTTATTTAAAACAGCTAGAATTAGAATTATTTCTATTATGCATTTTGTAGATTTGTSTAGCACTCTACAAGGAGCAAATTACCATTTTTCCCCATGATTAACAATAGCCTACTTCTAGCACCCATTGACTTGGAGGGTTAATAAGAAATGGCACTATTTTATTAGTGAATTCTTTCTTTAGACAAGTAATTCGGTTTTTTGTAACTCTGCGTGTTTATTGATCTGATTTCATATTCCAGATAAATAGTTACAASAATCCTTTACCAATTTACCAATCCTACAATTTTTGTAGGTTAGTACTTAGTACTAACTCCCCTTTCTTTACTGAAATTAAGTCYCTTGAAAATTTTCTATGATAATTTATTTGCATAGTGGATCAAGCATGAGAATTAATCAAAGGAATGGTAGGAATTCAGTCTTAAATTAAACATGGGTAAACAGGAGAGGCAGACTAGTGGGGCTGAAAAATCATTTTTGCTTTACATTAATTCCATATTTGATCTTTCTGCAAGTAAATWACTCTCAAGAAACTGATGCAGTGATTATATTTATTTATGCTATATTTAATTACAAACTGCAGAGTTCATATGGACTTGAGGGCATGCTGCAGATTTTGTTGAGATTTATGAGCAAAGTTGCACCCTAAGATATGTTTGACTAGAAAAGCTGTGAGTATCTGCGAGCCCAAATTTAATTACGTACAAAGTCCTGCTAACTGTAAGTGGTTTAGTTGATTACTGTTAAATAAGCTTTTGATAGCAC
This sequence comes from Malurus melanocephalus, assembly GCF_030028575.1. Lineage (NCBI taxonomy): Eukaryota > Metazoa > Chordata > Aves > Passeriformes > Maluridae > Malurus > Malurus melanocephalus. The sequence goes on from NW_026623312.1 coordinate 73,096, forward strand.
TGTATTTTTGCAATAGGTATTTTTTCTTTTCTTAAGAAACAGAGAGTTTAAGTTCTATGAGTATCATTACAAATGAACCTGAATTTCTAGGGGTTTGTATGRTGAATCTTATTAAAATCATAATATATAGTATGGTGTTAAACTCCAGTGAACCTATGAAAGTTAGAAGCCATCCCTGCAGGGATCTCTGGTGTCTAATAAAAAAACAAACTTTTTTTTAGCTTTCTTCTGAATTGAGTATTTGTAAAGTGTGAGAACAACTAAACTGTATTAGACCAGACTTTGTTCTCTAATGGTAATTCTCTCCCTTAGCATGATGAGAAGCAAATTATTAGAGACRATAGTAGGGATTTAGTAATCAGGTAATGATGCTTCTATATTAAATTTCAGCTCTGGGACTTAGAGCTAGAAGTAGTTGCACTTGCTCACACACCTGGCTTCCCTCCCTCCGACACTGTCTTACAGGACTGAGTCTCTGAATGTGTGCAAGTCTTCYGCATTCACCATTTCCTGCAGCCAGGAGCAGCATATCTTGCCCTTCCATTCTGTGAGGAACAAACTCATTTTGGTTTACTAAGGTTTCCTGACTGCCTCCTTCCATGTGTTTGCAGGTGTTTTTGTTTCTCCTTTGTTTCTTTTTCTTTTTTTTTTTTCTTTTTCTAGTGTGTGTAGTCAAGGTTGAGCATTGCATTGCATTATCTTCCTCTGTAGGAGCACTAGCGGAGTCTGTCAACTCGGTGACTTCCACAGAAGTTACAGGAATTTAGTGTATTTGAGACTGCTATCAAATGCCCGTGAAGTTACCAGATAGCTCAAAGCATTGGGAGGAAAGGGGGAAGGCAGACAGCTCAGTGGGGAGAAGTGGGTGAAACATAGGAAGCTGCTGTTCCTGAGATCTGCTGCTATCAAGAGTGAGTAGAAAGGCTGGCCCACACAAGCTCTGCAGAGCACACAGGTCAGGCTTGTGTCAAGGTAACAGTCCTGGTGTCTGTGCCTCCTGGTCAGCTCCAGAGATGACACATTGAGCTGCGGTTTGGGTTTGCCATATGGTGTGGAACTGGATTACAGCATCACTTCCTCGATTTTGTCCCAGTTTATGCTTTCCATGCAAGCTGTGATCAGGTTGAGAAACCAAAGGGCTGCAGCTGGGATTTTCATAAAAGGCATGCTTCATTTGGCTCAAGATGAGCACTGTCACACCTCCTACACTTCAGCTTTTATAAATCAAGGGTTGTCTCGGCACATTTCTTCTTTACCTCTCCTGACATATGTGATGTGTTCGTCACCTGCCTGCTTCTGATGTGGCTCTGACAGGCTGTGGTTCATGAAATAGCAACAAAATGAATCTTGACAGACAACAAAATCTGGATGCTTCATTTGTTCTCTTGGTACTTGCGTATTCAGTCAAGTCAGATTGAAAGTGAGATTGTCGTCAGAGGAAGGTAATCAGGGACAAAGCTGATTATTCACAAATTGCTGTGTAAGGAAAGCCAACTTTTTTTAGAAGTACAGTGCATACAAACACTGTACTAGAAAGGTATTGGAGCTTCATMTAGTTTCTCTATGACTTTAGGTTTTTTGTGCTGTTCTTCCTGTTACTATATACTCCCCTCTTTGCTAGAGGTCATTAATTTTCAGGATTGTTTTCTGCCTTGCTAGAAATTTCAAATGAAATAGTGGATGGAGTTCCTGAGTACAATGAAGTCATTAGCCAGCAATGTTCTTASAAAATTTAGTTTAGGCGCTTAAAAATACCAGGTGCTTAAAAATACCGACGAGACCTCGGTTTCTAGACTGTGAAGAAGTCATTCTGATCTTCCAATTTTTGTGTCTGAATAGAGCAAATAATTTTCTGGTCTCAAAGATAATATTAAATAATTTCAGATTAAAGGACAGGTGGATGAAGGTGTCATGGATAATGTACTTTCATTTTGTTTTCTGTGTCATTATTTCCTATATGGCCAATGCCCGTCTGCTGGCAAGTATTGAAGCCATGATAGATGCATTTCTACAGTAATTAAATTTGAAAAAGGTAAATTGGTTGAAATTTGACAAACATTTCTTTATACATATAGTTTGAACTACTGATTGAACAAACCAARCTTCTTCATCCAAAAGCTGCTTTGATTAACTGGGAAATTGTAATTGAGAGAAACTTTTTTTTTAATTAGATACATCTCTGTGTTTCATTTTCTCAAGGCTTTATGAATTACCTTGTCTATTTTATGGCTTTGCTCTTGGCAAGCTTATTCACTTATCCTAATTTTCATGTGGCTGTTTGATTTATTTTTCTTAGGATTTGACATAGTTTTTATAACTGATAAAAATCTGCTTAGGAAAATATATCATGGARTGTAAAAAATTAAGGCCTAAAATCCTAAAAAAAAAAAAAAAAATTATTMTGTTGCTCTGGTAATTAAGAGTGGTGCTTATGTTGTGGATTGTTCCAGTTTCTTTAAGTGGATTTAAATGGTTCTGAAATTTATTCTATAGTTATGCCCTGTAGTGAGTCAGGAAGCACTAACTGCAGCATTCCTGAATTTTGAATGTACCAATATTGGGGATACTTCAATGAACCTGAAGTACAGTTGACGTTTTGTGATGATTTTGGGAAATATACCAGTAGAAAGTGCCAATATTATAAATTATAGTTCAGGGACAAAAGGGAGATGACGTGAGCTGACAGCAGTCTTTTAGAGCAGAAATTATCGATGTAGTTCCATTTTCCTCTYAGATCTAATTTCATAAAAGCGATTTCTCCCATGAGGAAGTTGCCTTAGTTAATCAGGGTGGCGTGTAGCTGTGGTTTCCTTCCCTTGGAGCTTGTTATCCTCACTCTCAAGACTAATGAGAAAAGGACAAATAACACAGCCTAATGCTGTATCTTGTGTGCAGTGTTCATTAAACCAGAAAGAGGGTATGGTGGGAGGAACAAGACCTAGGCAATGATCCCAGATATCCTTGTCTTGAGACTCCACATTTCCCATAACTGCTTCTCCCTTACAATTATTTCCTTCTGAGTCAGTGGACAAGTGGAGCAAAAGATTCTGATTTGAGTCTTGGTAGGACTGAATGCTGAGTTGAGAATCCATTTCAAAATTATGCCTTTGCAGACCTTTCCCCTTGAATTCTCCTAGAACTTGTAATGGATATTTATCAGACAGCTTTCTGTATTTAATGAACATTCTCAACAAACTATGCRTGTGAGGATCACTTATCATCATCATTCTGCTGCTGTGCCATTCAAAGGTATAATTCATATTATTTTATCATCTGGTGCAAAATAATAAATATGTTTTRAAGAGTGATTGCTGTTAAATGGCAGAGTTACTTTTGCTGTCAGTCTAGCAGCTGAATCCAGAACCTTTGGTCTTTGATTCCTATATCACGAAGTGTTGTGTAGAAAACAATGGAAATAGTTGTAATAACTCCAAATACAACTGTGATTTTTACTTTTCTAGTCAGGTAGGATTAGTATAAAATTGATTCCTCTGCATAACACAGCTTCTTTTCAGTTGTTTTGATTTACTGTACTTTGTATGTTGCTTGAGCAATTGGAACTCTATTCAGCTCCTAAGTTTCCTATGAAGTCCATTTGGGTTTTGTAATGTTTGCGTCATCTTATGGGACTTGAATTATCTKAATGTCCAAGGGTTTACTCTTGTTCTTGGCTTCCTGCCAAGCCCACATTTTTAATAGCTAGACCTACTCCTTGAGGTCCTGACTTGACTAGCAAGTCCAAAATGACCATTTTTTGTTAATTCTGTACATTTCCCCCTTCGTTCCATGCACTTACCTCTAAGAYCATTGTTACCGAACTTGGCAGGGGGCTTTGAAATGGCTAATGCTTTTCACAAACCTCCCTGGATAATCATTCAAATTTCCAACTCTATTTGGTAGGCTATGACAATTTAATTGTTGAATTAAATATTAGGAAAAAATGCTGAAAAATAGCCATTCTTTTGGTAATACAATACATACAAGTTTAAGTAGCTTAATGTTATGGCTTTCTCGTGGAAAACAGTGATGAGACTCTGCTCATTGTGTAAGGTGAAGCTTTGGGACCAAGGAGCTGGTTGTGCACTTAGGTTGTCMGCTGTCTTTGTGTTTGCCATTCACAAGTCAGACTCTGACTGGAACTTGCTGCAGGTATGATCTTACAGTGCCTCACTTCTCCTGACATTCCAGATCCTTTCAGTAACAAATATATCTTCAGTGTTGTATCATCCTGGTGGTTCATCTTTTCTACTCTCTGAGCAATGAAGAAATAACGTAGTATTTGGTCCACCAGCACAGGCTGGTAAAATTAGCTCTTACCAAACCAAAAAACCTTTCTGTGTGGGCAGACATTGCTGCTCTGTTGCAGAGTACAAGCCTTCTGGGTTAGCTGCTGGTAGACGAGATGAAATGACATTTCTTTAAGATCAGTGCCAGTTTCAGAGCAGGGTGGCATCCGTACCACAGCACAAACCAGAGAGCTGTGCAGGTGATAAAGGAATATTAAGAAGCAAGAATTCTTWATGTGGGTGGGCAAGGTGCACTATTCAGAGTGGCGTTAAGTGAATTTTTTGAAGTTGTTTTCCACAGCTKTGGTACAATTCATAAACTGAAATTTTATCTGTTATTATGAAATCTCTTATGCGCCATCAAATTAAACKGTCCTTTGTTATTCTTTAATGTGCTATGCGTTCATTCACTCTGGAAAGTGTTGATTTCACTTCAATTCCAGAGTAAGAAAGTTTGCTCTTAATATTACTCTTCTAATACAAATACTGTGTGATTAATTAATTTATTTATATTTTCTTTCTTTTTAATCATTGTAGTAACATCAACACCCCAGCATGCTTAYTACATGGAAATTTTCATGATAATTTTATTTCACTTAATACAGAAATTGCATGTTTCTTACTATTCTAAGTGAAGGTGGACAGGGAAGAGCTACCATAGGATGTCTGTTGTTTTGCAAAGATTAATCTTAAACACAGTTTTAATTAACTACAAGTTCCTAGTTACCAGGCCAGCTATCAGGCATCATGCCTAATGTTTTCTTATTTCTGATTACTATTGTAAGTGAAGGAATTGTATGTTAAATACAGCAAAATACAAGAGTTGTCTGTTAATTCCTGGTTGAATTTTCAGTTACGAGTGAAATCTTAGCTTTGTCCCTGGGGTTTCCCTGCAGAGGCTGAGATTTGAGAGGTGCATGATCCAGGAGACCATCTTAACAGCCAGAGTTCTGGAATCTGTTGGGAAAGCAGTGGGCACATTTAGGGATTAGCGTTAAGCCCAAAAGTACTAGGAATGCCTTTCTTTGCAACAGGCATCTCCCCTTCCATTTTTAGTATGTATGTTTTAAATAGGAATATAGACATGATCTTTTAAGAAAACTTGGGTTAAAGATACAGTCATAATACAGTAACAAAACCCCAGCCTTTCCTGATCCATCTGTTGACTGACAGGTGACTTCTGTACCAKCTGAGTGCTTAAAGTGCTTCCAGTCTGACAGCAGATGGTGCAATCTATGAAGGCCACTTGGGTCCTTYAACAGAGCTGCTGCTGTTAATTGCATGAATGTGGAAGCTCTTTTGCAGAATAATGGTTTTTGAGTAATAGAAATGTAGTGCACGTTCTCTGGTGAAACGTGCTATATTTAGCTCTGTAGAAAGAGGTGTGTCTATGTGATACAACCAGCTCTCTTTAATTCTGTGACTGTGCTTGCTCTGAGAGGGTTTCCCATGTTCTTGCCAATCCTGGGAAGTGGCAGAACTGATCCATGCCTCCCTCGAATATGTGAGACGTTTCTGCGGCTTCAGCTCTGTGAGCTGCTGATTTTTTTTTGCTCTGTGGTGTTCTGTAGCCCCACAAGGGCAGAGACAGAGACACCTATTGTGCACAGCCACAGTGCCCTACTTGCTGTATAAAGTATTGCTGGTACCAGAATCTCAGTGTTGAAGCTTTCAGCACATAGCTAGATGAAGTGGTGTATGCTTTTGGTGTGGAAGTCACTGAATTAATCTTTAATTAATCTTCCTCTACCTGTGGCAAGGAATCGTGGTAGTCATTGTATTAGTATAAAATGCCATTATTTTTTGCATTGTTTTCTGCTTGGATGTTTCAAGACTAAAATATTTGCACTACAGAACAGCWGGGAAACCAGCTCCAGGTTTCCTTAGTTGGTTTTTCTTACATAAGAGTTTTACAAGGTGTTAGAGTGTTGACCTGAAACAACAGATCAGTTGCTGCCTTGCAACCCTTCTGGCTGGTCTTCCACTTGCCTTTTGCATCTCCAACTTTCTTGGTGAGGGGGAGACATTCTCCTAATAGTTCATTTTGTGGTTTATTGTTTTTGTCTGGTAATGTACTGAATAAGTAATAACCACTAGTTAGTAAGGACTCCCTTAGAATATTAATTARTATTTGAGATAGAAAACCAGCGCATAAAAGGGAAAAGCTTTCAAAAGAATAGGATGGCATTACAGGTAACTACTTAACAGTTTAATGATTGCCTGTTGGATTTAGAGTTTTGATGTAGTCTGTAGCTCTGGATTCTGTTCTGGCTTTTCTATTAACTTTCYTATTAGCTAAGTGTAAAAAGTGCTTGGACAAGTCCTCTATTTGTTCTTACTCTTCATTATGCTCTACGTGAAATGTAACAGTATTGCCCAGGATTATTAAATAATCTAGTGCCTGCTGTGGATTGGTTTGCCACCGGAAGTTGTTGAATCTAAAGCGTAACAAGAATTTAGTAGGAGTGGAACAGTTGTGAGGGAATCAGAAGCACCCAGGGRTGAAACAGTTACTGACAAAATAAGAAAATTTTAATTTACTTGTTTTATGGCTTAAGCCTATCGGTGGCTGCAGGGAATTGGAAGGATTGTGCATGGAGGTAAAGAAACCCTACAGCTTCATGATACAGAAACTTTATTGAAGCATTCAGTTTGTCACCAGCTGCAAGATCATATCCTTACATTGATTTGTAATGAAACACTTAGTTGCAGATCTGTCTGAAACTTGAATTGAAACAAGCAATCCTGAGATAATAAAAAAGGCAGTRGTAACCTATAAAGGGATGAACTACACAGCTAAAAGATTCACTTATTTTGTTGGAATTCAGTAAACAAAAATAGGTGTATTAGGTTTTTCCTCTTTTGCTCTTTGATCTCTGCTGCTTTTCAATCTGTTACCGGTAATCATTTAGTGGTCTTTAGCTGTTGTAAACTACACTGTTTTTGCAGTGTGCTAAATAAAATGCAARTGCTTTTATTTTTGCTTCTGAACCTTGTAATTTAGTATTTCACCTGTCCTTTGAAAATCTTGCTGCTTTTTTTTCCTGATATTATCAGCACATGCAAGATGGGCAGCAGTGGTGGCAGAGCTGTTTGCTTTTTTTCTTTCTGGATTGATGAGCAGGGTTATTCCTGTGTCCGCAGTGTGCCCTGGCAGCCAGAAAATGCTGTGTCCTGGGGGTAGATCAGCATCATTAGCCAGTCAAAGGAGGTGGTGGTCCTGGTCTGCGCTGTGTGCATTTTGGGTGGTTTCTCAGTACAAGAAAAAGGCATAAAACTATGCTAGTATGTCCAGAAGAAGGAGACCAAGGTGGTGAAAGATCTCAAGGAGCAGCTGAGGTCACTTGGTCTGCACATCTTGGAGAAGAGAAGGCTGAGGGGTGACCCCAGAGATGCTGATCTCCTCTTTCTCCTGACCAGTGACAGAACATGAGGAAAGGGAATGAAGCTGCATCAGGGGGAGTTCGGATTGGATGTTAGGGAAAGATTCCTCACTGGAATGATGGTCAGCCACTGGAACAGGATCCCCAGGAAAGTGGTCATGGCATCAAGCAAGGCAGACGTCAAGGAGCACCTGAATGATGCTCTCAGTCATGTGGTTTAGGTTTAGGAAGTCCTGTGAGGAGCAGGGAGTTGAACTCGAGTGCCTTCCAACTTGGGAGATTGTGTGTTTTGTGTATAAGTAGGCCATACTAGAATATTTTTCCTTTTCTGCATTTCAGGTACCTACATTTCAGGAGCCAGAGAAAGCTGGGAATATGATTCAGGAGCGAGAGACCTTCAGAGTCCGGACCTCCAGAGTCACTTTATGCAACAAAAGGTGTCAGAGTGTGGTGGAAGCAATGTGACTCAACAGGCTGCTCTGAAAAGACTTCTAGCTCAGACCTCAAATTTTAGCAGCTCTGTTGGAGGAAGCTACTTAGAACTTGCCAACACTGTAAGTGTACTTTACCTTCTGCTTTTGAGTTTTGTAGAAGTTTTTTTGTTGTTGTTTTGAAGCATATTCATTCCAGCCTTATAGCCTTTATGGAAACARTATTACACAGTTGTTACCTTTGATTTTCCAGAAAAATAATGTGGTTTTAGCAATAGGTAGGTGTAGAATATTTCCAAACTTGTATAATCAGGTTTTGTCAAAAAAGGTAGGAATCTGTATGTATCTGTATGGTCAAACAGGAAGTTCCTAATTTATACAACTTAACCGAAGAAGATTTGTTTATAAAAACTTACTGTTAACTGTGGTGTCAGATTGCTCAGAAGTGTTATGTAGCAGAATTCTTCACATGTTACTTCATTACTACCCACTAAATTATATGGTACATGCTTTAAGCCTTTGGTGTGCTTTTTTATTTCTACAAGCTAGTACAATTCTCCATTAAAAAAAAAACCTACATGGCTGTTTGTGCTAGTTTTAACTGGAGAAAGGTGAATTTTCTTCACCGTGACTAGTGTGGGACTGTGTTTTGGATGACACTTTTGAAGGAGTAAGGCATTATTTTTTGCTTGCCCCCATTTGTATGGGGATCAAGTTGGTGTTTTACTTTTAACTCAAGCATCTTATAAAAGATCACCTATTTCATAGCATGTTTCTGGTTTATGTTGCACAGGAGTTTAAGTACAGAGGTAAAAGATGCTAGAATGAAAGTGAAAAATTTCTGATTTTAAAAATTACTCTTTGTTGGCATGCCTGACCTTGATGAACTAGACTCCTAGTTCACGATATCCCAGGATAATTCAAGTATTATAAGAGAACCTCAGAAGGTCATCTGGTCAAACATCCTACTCAAAATAGAAGTGATTGCTGACATAGAGGAAATTCAGTGTCTTCAAGCCACATTGTTTAAAAGAAAATTATGATACGTATCCTGAAAATGCTTCCAAATTCCATCTTGGTTTTACCTAAGTTCCTAAACCTGAGCTGATACAGGACCTGTGTCCATATGCATATTAAAAAAAAAATTAAGAAATTAAAACTTCCCTAAGGGAGAAAAGAATTTAAGGAAGTTGGTAGTTTCTTAAAGGAATTGTGTCCTCATTTTTTCTGGGGAGGGTAGTAACAGATATCAACTGCGGTACATAATGAACTCTCACAGAACATATGGGAACTGTAAAGAGCARAAAACAAGCAGGCACATAGGTATTATAAAAGGGATAATATGGGGGAATTAAGAGATTATGTGCCATTTAGCAGCTTAGTTTGTATCTTCCATTACTTGTGGGGAAATGAGCAATTTTAAGTGAGTAAGAGAGAAAATGTAGATTTGTAAAAGAATAATCAAGTCCAACCAATGTAATAGCTCCCTGTAGTGGTTTGAATGAATTWAATGGGAGCAAAATACTCCCAAGTTCCAGCAAACCCCCCCGCCTCTCCTTTCCCCACCCGGGTCCCAGAGACAACCTTTTCCACAGAGAGGAAAGTGAAAAGAAAAGGGGAAAAAAAAACCTATTTATTTAAAATTATAAAAACAAAAACAAAAACAAAAAAAAAAAAAAAAARAAAAAACCTGTGGAATCAGCTGTTAGATCCCAAAGCCTTTCTCTTCCCTCCTGGGAGTAGCTTCCCCTCCGGGGCCCCCAGAGGGGTTCGACAGAGTCTCTCTCCGATAGTTCACTGAAGGATCTTTCTCCCTGTCGTGCCACAAGAATCCTCCAATTCTCAGATGGCGAAGAAAAAAAAATTCGAGGAAAAACAAGTCCAAAGAAAGGCAGAAAAAGGAGCAGTCCCAGGAAGAGCAGCTTCTTTTCCACCGCTGATCCTGAGAGAGCCTCCCGAGGAAAAAAAAAAACAAACGTGTGTGTCTTGTCCCTTTCCCTCCCATTGTCCTTGAAGGGAGGAACATCACCAAACAAACCAGAGCAGTCTCGACTATCATGTATAGTTACAGAAGGGTTGTTTRACTTTCCTCTAGCATAAGCAGATGATAGGAATACAATACTYAGCTAACCTAGGACACTCCCTTAAGAGGGGATAGAAGACCACAGACATCCTGTTTCTCCAGTAAAACATATAACCCTGCCTTGAGTAAAGTCCTCCTCATCAAGGCAAGAAACATAATTTAAATGTAGCTAGTAATGGTCCTACGATGATAGTTAAGAAATTTTGTGCTGTTAATTTGCTATGATACCAAGGCACAGGTGTGAAGTGTTACTCGGGTGTGATGGCTACTGCATTGCTATGACATGTAGAAATCTGAAAAACAAAAATGCAGAAGGCCCATAAATAGTAAAGATCCCCAGGTTTTATGGCCTTCTTAGTCCAGGGAGGATATCAGAAAAAAGTTTTTCACCCTGAGGGTGGTWGAGCACTGAAACATGCTCCCCAGAGCAGTGGTCACAGCACCAGCCTGATGGAGGTCAAGAAGTGTTTGGACAGTACTCTTGGGCATATGATGTGACTTTTGGGGTGTTTTGTACAGGGCCAAGAGCGGGACGTGATGATTCTGATGGGTGCCGGCCAACTCAGGATATTCTATGATTCTGTACTCTCTAAATTCCTTTTATGTTTACTGTCTTGAAAGGTGTTTGTTTTAATCTGTTATACTTCTGCTTTAAAACATTCCTTCTATGCTTTTCAAAACCACAGTAGAATCATCAGGTTCTCATTTATGTGTAGATTAATACAATAACATCTGCATTTGACTCCTGCTGAGCACTGGTGTCATGGGTCATATGTAAAYTTTTGCTTTGGCTTTATTAAAATGGAGAGACAAACAAACGAGAAAATTGACATTATTTACTTTGAGTTTCAGTATTTATCCATTTTTCTACAATTTTTATTACTTTGGGGCATGCTTACTGCAGTCTAAATTTAGGCTCTTCAAAGAGCTAAACTTAGCCTTTATAGAGCTGATATTTAATATAGGTTCTTCCTTCTCTGTCTCTTTCTCCAGTCTTCTACTGAGCTTCATTTGCCACAAWGACAGGCAAGCTGCTTCCTTGCATTCGTTCTCAGAAATGACAGATCTCAGCTTTCCCATTTTTATAAGCTGAATTCACTTAATGAATCAAGTGTCAATTCTTGTTATTAATGTCCTGATTTACTTTCTGGCRGCCTTTTTTTAGCCTGCTTTTGATTTTAAACTGTGCAGTCAGGCTAAAGACATCTTTGTGGTGATTATGTATTCCTACAACATAGATTATACTCCTCAGTCAAGATAGAGTGTCTCCATGCTGTCCTTAACATTTGTTTTCCATTTGCAAAAGCTAAATGAACATCAGTGTATTTTGCCTAGTTTTTATAAGGGGAATTTTTTTAAATGCATTTTTTAATTTTTGTGAACATAGAACTCTACATCATTTTATTCAAAATAGAAGCATAAACATGCCTGCTCTAAAGCATAATTCTTCATCACTGGAGTGATGCAGTTTTTAAAGTAGTGTGGCTTGAAATTTACCCGTTTATTACTTATTGCATGTGTTTTTATCATTGTTCATTTTGCATAATTTTGCTATAATTTGGTTTACTAACATATGTTCAGATTCAGCTTTTGTTTTACCTGAATAATTTATGCTGTAATCTTTATAGGATATTAATCTCTCTAAGCATTTTCCAGATTTTCATTTTTATTCTTACATAGTAAGAACACATTCCTCTCTATAGCTTTAGTCCTTGGTACCAGCATTTATGACTAAAATATTAACCTTTCACATGACCTGTGACAACTTACTGATGATGTATCGATTTGTGCCARTAGAAGTCCTTATGTGTGTGTGTTGTGTTTGGGAATTGTAAATCATTTAAATCTTCTTCGTGGACAGAAAAGAGTGCAAGCATTTTGAAGGATTTCTTGGTGCATGTGGATGTTTGGGAGAAGCCGTACGATCTCAGTGTGGTCCCTACAAGGTGTTACAAGGAGGGATCTGTTCCAGGAGATGAAGTATTCCTGTTCTCTGAAAACAGCACACAGGCAATACATCAGTATGATAGGCATATTTCACAATAAAATTCCAGTGAAGTTTAATGAGCAGTAGCAATAAGATTTACTATAATTCCCTTTTTATATTCTCCTTGRATGTGTTTAAAATACACTTGATTTTTTTAAGTAGAACGTGTGCATGTAAGTGGTAATATATTTATATATGCATAATGTTGGTCTGTGCCTAAGTTCAGTATTGTTTTAAGATGAATGTATTTRTTGTCAGACGTAACTAAATTTACGTAAACAAAACCCATTTGGTCTGTTTAGTTTGCCATGATCATAGGATCTCTGTTCTTTTAGTTGGAAATGCATCTGGTTTGCTGAGAAAACTCTCTGCACCAAGATCTTACATTTTTGAAATGTAACCCCAAGTATGTTGGTATRTGGTAGTTTTTTTAACTATCCAGTCCTGCTCTGGTGAGATCCAAAATACTTTGATCTCTGATTTTTCCATCCAAAGATAGCTACACTGAAACCTCTTTGACTGCACCTCTCCTGGACAGAGCTTTTTTACTTGGAAAAGTTGACTTGCAGAGGGGAAGGGTGCAGCTGTGTCTTTGAGAACAGAGTGTGGTAGAATTTCCTTACAACTACCGTTCAGGAGACTGCGTTGCTATTTCCACCTCAAAGCAGCCGTACCACAGATATGGTTGTTCTTAGTCAGAAACAAGAGCTTATTTACAGAGTTGCCAGAATTACTTCCTGCAGCATCTCACTCTTCTGGCCAACCACAAAGTGTGCATAATTCTGCTTTTTATCTTATGCAGGGCTGTTAATGCATGACGGATGTGTCTAGGTRGGAGGGTATTGGGGCAGACTGCTCTACCTGCCAAATGTACACTTGTAATCTCAAGAGGAGCTGTTTTTTGGAATGTCTCCATCAAGAACAAACCAAAAACTAATTCCAAAATGTACTTAATGCATCTTGTTGTAACTGCTCTCTTTCTTAYCTATTCTGACTGATTTGTATGTGTTTATACCTTATCTGGAGGTACTAAAGACATCACTGGGCTTGGGAACGGACTCTTTGTGCATCYGTGTGACAAGGTATGCTTTTTGTACAGCAGAATTAATGCAACTAAACTGGATTTAATTCTGGCTSTGGACTCTGTATGAAATGCAGATAGCATCTTTATTGGGTACACAATCCAGAAGTTTATAAAGAACAAAATTAAGCTGGAAATGCATTTGACAGATCAACATGTAGTTGTATTAGCATTAGCTTCTCAGCATGATCACTAGCAGATGAGACCTTAATGTCCRTGTCTCAGGGAGCATCATGTTACCTGACAATAGATATTCTTGCTGCAGTACCTCTTCATTAGTCAGACTCAGTGTATGTTTGCCTTGCTAATTTTTCTTCCTGAAGATCATTGAGCTGCAAGTTATGACAGACAGAGCCACTGTTTTGAAAAGGCTATTCTTTTTAGTTAATACAGTTTATACTGAGCAATAGTATTCCGAAAGTCACTATGGCGTTTTTCAGGAACAGGTGATTTTTCCTTTCCTACCTGGATCTGCTCCTTAATCAGGCAAMCCTGATTTGTTGTGGTCTACTTATATTAATTGTTTTTGTGTATAAAAGAGCACACTTAATATTATCATTCTGTTTACATTTATTTCAGGCTGTAGTGCAGCYTGTTCTGAATAATTGCTTCAAATGGTATTGGTGTCCTGCTTCATCCTAAGTCACAATAATCACTTATGTGCTCTGAGGTACATGTAAATGTAAATTCAGTTATTTACATGTGAATTCTGTACTGCTGTCATGTTATTGAGCATATAATAATTTCTCTCAATGCCTTAATGTCATAAATTGTACTTAGTAATTTAGCAAGAGAATGTCTCAGAGGTGCTTGGTATATGGCGTATGTTCACACGTGATAGTTTGTGATGAAGATCAGAGTCCTGAGATTAATCTCTTTGTATGGTACTTTCTCCAGCAATTCAGACAATTTGACAATATATCAATTATTCTTTTACTTCCTACCTTACCTCCTTCCTTGACTGCTGAACAGCCAGCTGATACTTCTACTGTCTTTGCTGTGTGACTATCAGGACATGTGCTTGCATAACCAACAGTCTTTTGTTACAAAGACTGAAATTATCAGATTACCTGATGATAAAGGATGTCTTATTATTCATTTTASATATAAATTTTTGTTGGGCACGAATCAATGTACTCTTAGTGTATCTAGAGATTAAGAATTATACCGCTTAAAAATGGCATGTCACCCTCCCAAAAAACTGAACACCTTGTATGTGTACTGTGATTTTTATTAAACTACATTTTGGGCTCATTTTAACTAAGCAAGTAAATGTTGATTTTAAAATCGACTCTGCAAAACCAGGAAGGATTGTCTGGCTGCCAAAGAAAGCAAAACTTCTTTTGCAAGGGACAAGGGAAGACAGGCTTCCTAGAGATTTGTGGCAATCCAGGCATACTCTTATAGCTGTCCTAAATATGAGCCATTTTTTCTGTTGCTAATTTATAGGCATTAGCTGTAAATTAAATGGGAGTTCTATGGAAATTCTTTTGGGAAATGGTCTTTTAAGGGAAGGWATCAAGGAAGTCTGAAAATAGAACTGTACTGTGAGAAAGGGAATTCTGTGGTTGGTTTGTAGGCTACTTTTGTTTGGTGCTGCTGTAAATGAGAATCCATTTCAAAATTTCTCRTTTAATTTCTGAAGCTTTTATGCTTTTAGAATTCATTAATATTGGTGTGTTCTTTTCTGGCAAAGTCTGTCCTCTTCTATTCTGCACCCCTCTCTCCAATCTACTCTATTTTAAAGTAGTCTTATTTTTTCCTTATTGTGGGAAGCTCTGTTCATTCAGTTTCCCTGTTATTTCCGTTATAGTCAGGGAAATGGGCCCCAAAGTATCAGGTATCCCATGCTCTCAAGGTACATGTTTTTGAATGGGAGAAGGTAATGTCTTTCTGGTCTCCCTGCATGAATCTAGTGTGGATAAGAAACACTTAGGTTTTGTATATTKTGAGGAATTTATTCAGTACTATAGCCACTTTGTGGGATGTCTTAGAATTCAGTTGCTTAGGTAGAGATTGATTTTTCATGAGTTATTTGGCTGGGGATTGTTCAGTGTTTGGGAACCCATGCATACCATAAGCCACARGAGCTGGATCTCTTCCTTTTCGCTATGTTTTTTCCCATATCCTACATGCAACTTCTACTGCAATTTCTTTTCCATGCCAGTAAAAATGATTGCTGTAAAAATGTAGTCTAATCATGCCTTCAGTTAGAACTGAAATAGAAAGGCCTGAAGTTGGAGACTCTAGTGATGTGGACAGTTGAGCCTTCTACCAAAGCTTTGTGCCCAGGATAACCTTGCCTTCTGTACATATGCTTCCAAACCAGGCATAATTTCAATTCTGCCAGGCTAAAAATAGAATCCAAGAATTCCATTAAAGCGAGAGGTGATTATTGGAATATGGATTCAGGAGGTTTGACTTGTCAGAGAGCAGGCACAAAGGCAGTTTTGTMTGGCAGGCGTTTTTTATGTTTAGGGGTGTGGGCAGCTGTTTGCTCTTTGATCTCAAGCCAGCATTGTAATGGACCTTGTTTGTCTGAAGCAGGCATCAACTGTAATGGGATTATGCATTTTGTTTATACAGAACTGGCTTCTATGGCCCTCCAAAATCATCCTTAGTTATTAGTTTTTCTCTTAAAATGAACATTCTGGGTTAGGTCTGCCAGGACTCATCTGTTTTACATGAAATGTTTATGTCTTTTGAATTTCCAGAATTGTAGCAGACATAGAAGTGAGCAAGTGGCAAATTATAATTTTTTTTTAATCTGTTACTGTTTCCATCTGCAGGCAATCACAGCACAGTGTGATGGGTGCCAGCACAGGTCACGTTTGTTCAGGCAAACTATTAATAGATCTTTTTGACTGTGGCTTTTAATTGGATCTTTTACATGACAGTCAAACAGTCTCTTTCACAAGCAYATGACGAAGTTGAAGTGCAGAGGGTGATGGGTTTTGACCTAGTTCTGCAGTTGTAATTGAGTCATGTAAGCTGGCATGTGGCAATCAGGCACTATTGGAAAGAACATCTTAACAAGTGTAAGTAGATGTTTTGAAGGTCTACAGACCAGATACCAAACCTTTTCATTTAACTTAGTTGCAAGGACTTTTTATCTTTTTCTACCTCGTTGCTCAGAAAATACTCTTATGTATCCCATTTTCTTGGCTGTAGTCAAGGCACCTCTGGCTCCAGTGCAGGTGTTCAGATGKTTTTACTCTTCCAAACATTTTTTTTCTCCATTTAGCTGAAGTGAAGAACGATTCACCTGGCACAATAGGCCAGCACCACTGCACACAGCATATTGTTCAGAATACAATGTTGACGTTATTATTATTGGGAGTGGCAGGCTGAGTCTGAGCGTTAGGGTWAGTCTGCTGAAGCAAAATTAACCTCCTGGATTCTGGTGTGCTAGAAAGATTGCATAGCTCTTATCACAGGGTCTCCTTTCTTACCAGCTTTTCCTTTTCTGCCTGTTCCCTTGAGTGTGAGCTGCTGATTTGACATAGTTGAAGTTGGCAGTGCTGAGCATCTGTGAATCCTCAATTTTTGAAAAGGTGATTTGGTTACTCCTTGCCCCCCTTCTTAAACACACACTACACCCATATGTTCTGGTTACATGAAATAGAAGATTTTGGTAATCAAGTGAAAATCTCAATTGCAGTGTGTAGTTGAGTACTTTTTCAATGCAGTGCCAATTTAGTTGCAATGGAGTAATCAGCTGTTATCCTGCCAACCCAGAGAAGCAAGGCAGAGTTCCCATAGAAACTTGTCAGTGCCACAGTAAAATTCATCAAGATGCWCCTGTTCCTCGGAATTTTTTGTCACTGTCAGGTCAGGGACGTTGACCTGAGGCAGTCCAAGATGCTGCCAGCTGCCACTGCTGGAACACCCCACTCCTCTTCATGTTGWGGTGTGACTGTATGATTATCAGCACATCTGCTTTGGGTAACTATTTTGGTTCTAGTACTGAGAAAATGGGAGGAAAGTACTTACACACATGTACTCTCTTGTACTTACCCTCCTTACTTTTTGTGGAAATCTTCCATTATGATTGCTCTGTTTTAGGCTAGAAAACCACATGATCACTTCTCAATTTATGGTCCTACTTGTGTTKCAGTGAATTGGTAAACTCACCCTCTCTTCCTGGTAGGAAGCAATCAAAGTAAACTCTGTGTTTCAGGAAGGGCGGCATCTGTTCTGTGAAGAGTTTATAACGAAGTAAATTCACCCCACTGATGTACCCAAGTGGGGTTTGTGCCTTTGAGCTAAATAGCCATTTTAAATTTCCTGCACTGAGTTTTGTATTTGTCTATCTGCTTGAAACTGTAATTTTGGGAAAGTGGAGAAAAAGACTTTTACTCTGTTACCTGAATTTTTTAAGAAATTKTAAGTTCATATTATTTCTTGAATCTAATTTTTACGTAAATATTGATTTTTCTGATATGCGTTATGTACAAGGAGGGAAAAATCTGTATCTCTGGGGCACCTACATGGGTGACAAGTGTTTTTTCATAATGATGAAGTATCTTGTACCAGAATTGTGAAGGCAGAACAAACAAGATTTTTTTTTATCATAGACATGGGGCTCTTTATTTGACTTGGTTTAGTTGATTGATAGAACCTTATCTGAGATTAAACACTAGAAACAGTGGGCAAGTTTTCTTAACAAAGTAAGGGTCTATCCASATGAGGCCAGGAAGTAACTAAGATTTTAGTTCTGTAATCATCTGAAGTAAGTGTAAGTGGCTTGAGAAAAATATCTTGGATGTAGAACCAAAAAAAAACTATACAGGAAAGTCAGTAAGATCATAAATGCTGAAGCAGGGCTGTTCGCTGTCCCTCAAAATGTAAAATGGAACTGACAGATATGAAGGCTGAAGTAGAAGTAAGGCAGAGTTAAGGCAGCCTGGAAGATTATGATGAGAAGCTTAAGTGTAGGAAGATGTAAAGGAAGAATGTCAGTGGAGCAATTTAAATTGTAAATGGCAAAGCAGTTAGAAGAAAAAAAAATTTAGACCGGATCTATATGCAGGGTTAAAATAGAGAGTTTGGATTTTATATTTAGTTATCTATAGAGAGAAAATACCAGATCTTTAGAAAAATRTGAAAATACTAGTATTTACTGTAGTGTATGGGGTTGAGAAGTAGTCTATAGACCAACATGCTGACCTTCATAAACAGCTACTGAACTATGCAGACACAAAATGACCTTTGATACACAAAATGTATCAAATTAATGTAAATGTATTAATTAATTTTKTAATTACAAATTAATGTAATGTAAATGAGGGCTGTAGGAATTCAGTTGCAGCAATTGTAAAATAGATTTGGTTGAAAACTAGGGGGTTTGAGTCAACAAAACTTTTCTATATCATCTCAGCTCATGTCATTGTTAAAGTAATTTTAGTTATAATTTCTGCCAAAATAAAGCACCCCAAACCTTTAAGTGGTCAGTGAAGTTGATGTGCTCGTTGCTCTTCGGTCATGCCAACCGAAGTTTTGTAGAGCTTCAAACAGGGTTCTGTCAGATGCTTGCCTTGCATTTGCCAGAATTCACTGGACTGAAGATACTTCAAGTGGAGCATTTCAGTGTRTCCAAACTTTTAAATATTTATACTTCATTTAGATAGATGTAGATAAGTGTATGWACAGACACATAGGAATGTATTTGTATAAATGACACACACTAGATATACATGAATTAAGTGTGTATATGTACGTGTGTACATACACATGTAGTCAGAAACTATCCAAAAGTTCATCTGTTAAACATTCAAAGGATATCTCATCTACAGATGGTGAAATGGGTTGCTTGGCTAGATRGGATATGAAGTGTCAAAGCACACTTCTGATGTAATCCAGGGGCCAGGATCTATCCCCTTTCTTTGTGGGAACTCACATCATCGTTGATCCATGGCTCAAACTACTCCAGCTTAAGGAATTGTGTGTTCAGTGTGCCAGTGGTAATGAAAGTCAGAGTGAAGAGAAATCTTGCAGTTAGGGAGAAAATAATTACAGACTGACGACACACAGATGTCTTTGTAGAGTTCGAGGGCTGCTGAGTGTTTGCAGAGGCACGATCATGACTGTTGAGTGGGGACTGGAACTGGAAATGAGAGTGTATGAAGGACAAGATACAAAACAGGAGAGGTTTGGAGTAAGAAGAGAATGGACGAAATCTCACTGTTAGGGATTGAGAAAAATAGGAGACTTAGCAGGGGGGTCCTGGAAAATCTTTCTATAAAAGTGAGGATTCAGTTCACAGCTGATAAACAGGAGGAAATACAGGTTGGCTACCAAGATTGTGTGGACTTGAAGTGAAATGAATGGATTTACCTTGTGGTTAATAACTGGAGGAATGCATAACTGAACTCTGGGAATGCTGCGCAATGAAGAGAAGCTAAGCAGAAGTATGATTGCATTAATTGTAGTTTACAGAATGGCCTTGGTGTTTTTAAGCAAGGAGCAAATAAAGTGATGATATTAGGTGGCTGTGACATAGAAATGGGTATTGTCTCTCCTTGTCCTCACAGGCAAGTCACCAACATAAATAACAGGCACACATTGACTCCTAGTCGTTTTCCTGTCCTGACCTGTTGGTGAGGCTCTGTGGGGTCAGAGGGAATAAAAAGCAATGTGATAGGTTTGGTTACAATGACAGGAAATGAGACTGTTTGACAGGTTGGTGAGTGGCTTCATGGCTTGAAATACTGGAGGATAGAAAGAGGGATCAAATGTGAACTCCCAAGGAGACTGGTCAGGTCAAGGACATGACTTTTTAAGTGGATTAAGTAGTTGAGGAGGGGTGAACAGGTGAGAGTCACTGATTAAAGTGCTGTTTTGAAATTATATTGTTCTGGACATATTAACTGTTTCAGACTCATCGAGATGGTTTGATTGAAGGAAATAAAATATTAGCTTATGTTTTCTTCAGAGACAGTGCTTCATTTTCAGTGTAAGGTTACTTGAAATTGTTTCAAATGGGTTGGATTTTTTTTTTGTTTCAACCTAGGTGCAGCCTTTACTGTCATTAATGAGAGCAGTTTGCATCATGAACCTACCACCCCTGTCAACCTCTCCATTTTAAATCATGGTGCATTAGTGCTATTGAATAAAGAATTTTCTGGAAACATTATCCAACTACTGTATTGAATTTCTGCTTCCAAGTTTAGCCTTTATGCTAATCTGAGTGTTGTTTTCTCCGTGGAAATCTGGACTTTGCACTATGCCAATGTGTTTTGTGCAATAAGGAAAAGAAAAGAAAAATTTGTTTGTAGTACATTTGCGATACTTGCAGTTGTGATTTATTTGTATGATGTATTGTGCAGAGTATTGCTGTATCTGTAGGGATGATATTGAAACAAACAAACAGGAACGAAATGCTCAGTGGACTTCAATTAGTTTTATTTCCATTRCAGAGCTAATTAAACAGAGCCAACCAAGAAGGCCTTATTTCATACATCCTGGAATTGTGATCAGCTACTGGTGCATGTTGCATGCCGAGTGAAACTGCTTTTCAGAATGTGGCACACACAGTGCTGAAGAATAAGTGACACGTACATATTTAGTAGGTAATTGCATTTGTGCTGTAGTTTTACTCTACAGCTGTTAAAACGAGGGAGTATTTGTCTWTGTCAAGTGTCACACCTGTTCCAGTAACTGTAAGTAAATAGACTGTTGTAATTACGGTGACATGTTATGAGGGAGAGGTCTTACAAAATGACGACAGGATTAATGTTTTCCATACTTTGTGACAAAAGCACAGGTGAGAAGGGTGATGAAGTTGTAACTTGTTTCTAAAGAACCCTTTCACACCAGGTGATAGTGCAAATCTTACTAAATGGTTGTTCAGATACAATCAAAAAACTAGAATTCCTCAGTGAATCTCAGACATGTCAATGATTCTTTTTATACAGTTTAATGAGAGTAAACAAATGGAAAAGAGTCGCTGCAGGATTATTAGATCAACAATCAGCAAACTAGCCACCCTAATGGCTGTTGCTGCATAATTCTGAAATTATCTTGGGAAGAATCTGTCAGTGCAAATGCACTTACCACAAGCAGTATGTGCATCATGAGTGCTTTAGAAATACATAAGGCAGTAATGGATCAGAAATGCCCTGCAATTGAGTGGAAGCCCAGGCCAGTGTTTCTGTTTTGTACAGAAAGCGTGTTACGGATGTTGTTTCTGAAAGCGTCTGTAACAGTTAGGTTTGTCCGGCTTCTTGTTACCTCCTTCTTGTTACCCTCCTCACCTTGGGGTAAGAAACATCTGCAGGTTTAGAGATTCCTGTTCCCATTCCCAGTCTGATCCCCACCCTGCCTGTAGAGAATAAAAAAGAAGGCAGGAACAGGCTGAGGGCAAGGAAGCATTACTGTTCTAGGCAAGAAACTGAGTCCCAGAGAAGGTGAGCAGTCAACTGCCAAACAAGAGAGAGGGACTGAATCCAGCAGGCCCCTCTCTCACTGGGTCACAGGGTGCTCTGTTCATTTCCTGTCAATGCAAAACTGGCATACTTGAGGTTTTATTTTGTTTTCTTTGAAGCCAGCCTTTGGCAAAAGACAGTGGGAAAATATACTTTGGCTTCAACTAAGTTCTTAGTACCCTGCTATTGTAATAGGTCACTTACATGTGTTTGGAAGTGGTGAATCAGCCTGCGGCCAGCTGGGCAGGTCTGTCTGGGAATTTGATTTCATGATGTAACATTTTCATTCAGTTAGTTAATGGACTTGGAGRAATGCTACACAGTAATGACATTTTACAGAGGAACAACTGCCACATCTTCAGATATTCAGAAGATGTTCTTGATGCTCCTGTTTTGAAAAATCTGATATAATAACTTTTTTAGAAAAACTATTCTAGAACTATTACATTTAGTCTTGGCTAGCCCTCCACAATGAAGAATTGCCTGCAAAGTTTATAAGGATGTTGAAACAAGCGTTGCCAGTTTTTGTGGGTTAGTTAACAGTTCATGCTTTCCAACTGAGAAACGTGTAATCCTGTACCACTCAGTGCAAGTATGCAGAGGTTGCAGTGGGAGTCAGCTGGGGTTGAATTAAAATAATTTTTCATCAGAGTTTGGTTTAACCGTTTCACTCATATACACATGAGTTACAATTAATTTTAAAATTTTAAAGAAACCTTTTCTATAAGGACCTGCACATATCTTCCCAGGTTCTTACACACATCTGAAGCTGTGAATTCTGATGTTGTTTTTCAGTCAGTGTCTCTGTCTTATTCTATCGTATTACTGCATGGAGTAGGAATGATGCAGAAAAAAATCCTGTGTAGCGTAGGTGGATCCTGTGTGGCAGGGTGGATCTAGTTCAGATCCTGAAATGTCCTGCACTATCATGCGTGGGATRCATCTGTAGTACCGCGTGCCCCATCTGGTCTGCCAGAAGTGGACAGTGRTGAGTCTTGAGGAAAACAAATCAGAACTTTTAATGTCTGAATGCCTGTTCACAATCAGCTGGGAAATATTTGACAGTATAGGGACAGAGTATGGGAAGTACAGTGTGTTGAATCCATATTTAATATGGCCTTTCCTTTAAAAAAGGAAAACCTCAGAATGTTATTTTTAGTATTAATACTGAGGCTTGTCCCTCTGTTGGTGAGCCTGTGATAGATGCGATAGAATTGGATGAAGATAAGATCAGAGAAGATAGTAAATGGGAAAATAAGATTGATGAGGGARTGATACAAAATATGAAAGATTGTCACCACCTTGTTTTTGAAGGCATAATTTTGAAAAGATAAAACGTTTTAAAATGTAGTGAACTGCAGGAAGTTTTGAACTGAGGTCATGGGGGTTTTCCTCATCTGTGAAAAGTGAGCTTAGTCACTATACAAGCACCTTTGTTTCTGGGTACAAAACCGTGTTAATGCACAGGAGATTAGTGCCCAACACTGCTGTGGATATGCTGTTCCCATGCTGCAGTCTGCATCCCCCTGGCTCCCTACCCACTGGATGGGACAGCGCAGTTTGTCCCAGCATCTCCCTGTGCCTTGAGACCATCCCTCTGCCAGCAGAGAGCAGTGCAGCTCTTCGATGGGATTTCAGGGGCCATAACTGGTAAACTATGTGGGAAACAAAGATGAGTAAGGAGGAATATTCACAGAAGCACTGACACAGAGGCAGATCTGAATGTGAAGGTGGGTCTGGGAGGATACACTCGATGGGGAAAACAATGGAGAGTGGAGGTGATTGAAGGTGGGCACGGAAAGACAAAGGGAAACCCTAAAATACAGACTCTGCTAAAGCAGACTGGAGACCTGAAGGATTAAAGTAAAACATCTTGGTAAGAGGTTGTGGTATTCCTGTTACCCTCTGAGCCAGAGAATGTTGCAGTTCCTGATGCTGGGCGTAGAGGAAGGACAGGAACACAGAAATCATTCTGTAGTACCACAGAGCAATATACTTCTGTTTTTCTTGATTCTTGATCTTAATGCACTTCTTGTACTGTCATTGGAGTGAATTATCTCTATGTCTGCATGCTGATACTAATCTGTGACATCTGTGGAGAAAATAAACCTCACATGATTATTTAAAGAACGTTGCTTTTGGTGCACATTGTTTCCCATGAAAATGTTTTTGCCAGGGTGCAAGGATTGAGCCAGCTTGTATCATTTATTCCTGATTCTTATATTTGGGTTTTTTTTTCTGAACTAATTTGGCACTTGAATAATACTTCATATTAAGATGATCATTTAAATTTCAGCTGCAGAGGATTGTGTTTCTTACTTCTGACTCAAAACGTACATCATAATCCAGTCAAAAAGTGTGTGGGGCTGTCACTGTTTTAGGGAACAGAAAAGGAAAAAGGGGTTGTCCTTTCTTACAATGGGTACAGCTTGTCCACAAATTCAGCTTGTTAGGGATTTTTTCCTATATTTTTAGCTAGTTGTTAAAAGCAAATGCTTTTTTCTTCCAGTCTTCCTACAACATCTTCTGAAATCTTTGTAAAATGTCAGTCTGTTATGTAAAATCTGCAGTATTCTAATGGTGCTTTCAGGCTTACTGTGACCTTTTGAAATCATTAAAACCCCCACCCACTAAAGCCCCCCCCCCCCAGTTTTCCTTACTTAATTGCACACAAGAATAGGTAAGTAGGAATCCAATTTATTGTTATCCAGGTGGCATTTCCTGTTACTTAGCTTTATAGTTTTCTGTGTAGTAATTAGTATGCAGAAGGCTGGAGAGATGCCTGTAGTTCCAAAATGAACTCTCTGTAGCGCTCCCTCCCTCCCTCCCGCTTGCACTCTCCTTTTGGCACCGCCCCTTCCATGCACCCTTTAGCCAGCAGCAAGACAGCTGTGTTTGATCATAAACCACTTAAACTCCAGGCTCACTGGCAGGGGAAACTTTAGCGTGAAGTGCAGCATTCGTTTCTCTCAGGGAGGGGAGCTTTCTTCTCTTTTTCCTTTCTCCCTCCCCGAACACTGAGGACTGTAGCAGCACTCTGATTTTTAATTTCTCTGTGAACTTACGTGAAGCTCATCAGATTTTCCTGAGTATGTTCAGCGGCATTGGGAGATGCCCTTTAACAGAATTTTGTAAAAGAGCAGCATAAAGCAGACAGCAGAGATGAAGCACGCCTTGTAAATGGACTAAGACAGCCYTGGGATCCTGGTAAGCACTTCATTCCTACATTCTCTGAGCACTTCACATTATTAACAAGTCTCTTGCAGCAATGGATTGTCTGTGAAGTCAAAACCAGTTTGGCTCTTTTAGAAGATCTTGCATCATTAACTTAAACTCTCAGTGTGGTGTAAAAATGGCTGTCTAGAGCAAAATGTATGAGAGAGAAGAATTTTGGAGAAGAAAGTATTGAACCAGTTGAACAAAGCTTTGAAGCATTAAAATCTGCAGAAATCATCAAGCCCTGAGAAGTCTAATCATGAATTCTGGAGTTGCTATGAAATATGGAAATGACTCCCCTGCAGAGCTGAGTGAGGTAAGCAGTTTCAGTGCCCTTCTTTATGCTTTAAAAAGAAACATTCCCCATTCGGGCTTTCAGTCCGCGAGCAATGCAATTAAAAATTAATAGAATGTGTATCTTGCTATAACTTGCTGTGCCAGTCAGGAAATGACCTGAACTTTTTTGCTGCTTTGCTCTGAATGAGTGGTGAAGGGCTAATGATTGCAACCATGTAGAGACATTTTTCCTGTTACCCTGCAGCAGTGATTGCCTTCCCTGTGAAAGCTGTGTTTATACCCAACATTCATCTTTGCAGTAGGTGAAATAAGGAGATTTCAGTTGAGATTAAACAGATGGTGATTAATTTAGGAGGGAAATGGGTGTGTGGAAATGACAAATATTTATTGGTAAGACAACAACACTGGCAGAAGTTGTGTTTTCTTGTATTTAGCCAAGGTGGTACTGTTTGTTTAGGTTAGATGAATTAGGTTACTTTCCTTCTTTGCCTAAAAGAAAACGAGTCATGAGAAACTTTCTGCCTTTCCGTTGGAAACCATAGTAAGCTGTTATTTGTTATAGTGGGGCTATGTTTTTTGTGTTACATGACTCTGTGTGTTTYTAATAAATTTGAAATTAAAGCCATATCAGATGTTATGCAAATTCTTAATAAATATTTTAGAAGTGGCATACTTTGTCAGTTACTGAAATGTCTTAGATGTGTAATCCTTATGGGCTTTACTGAGAACTGCTAATTTAGTTATACTATGAAATCCCAATCATTTGATTAAGGTCATTTTGTAGGAAATTGAATATGGAGTCTGTCTTGCCCCAGTTTAACTGAAATGCTTCTCTGTTGCTTTTGTCCATTTCTTTGATACACCTTTTACTGTGACATATCCTTAATATGATTAGTTTTTTAAGGAATATTAGATCAGATATGCTTGGGAGAATAAGAGAGTTAATAGTTTCTGGAGTTGATTCTGTAGAGAAAGGAGACACTGAGGTATAGAGTGGAATAATAATATAAATGGAATAAATCAGTAGGCTAGTGAGGGACACAACAATGTAGGGGGACGCACAAAAAAATATGTGAGAGATAAGCAAGTGCTGTACCCTGCCATGAAGGGGGACAGCATGTTTATTGTGACTGGAAAGTTCTGGCAAAAGAAATGTATGTATTTCTGCCTAAAGTAAAAAGAGTTCAGTTGCATTATTTCTGTGTTACTTTTTTCAAATTTCTGCTTAGAAATTCTATATTAACAATGCAGCAGAAGTTGGATTCATAAATTTGCATAAAACCTGAATTACTTTTGATCACAGTTTTTGGCCATGGTTACTGATGGTTATCACTGCTTTTTATCCCTCAACCTTCAATCTTCAAGACTTTGCAAGATCATTGATCATGGAGTGTCTCAAAGAGTTGATAACTGAGTCAATATTTGGAGCAGGCAGTATTTACTGGTAGTGCTGCCACCTTGAAATTACTTAGTCATGTTTTCTTCACACACCCACCAAGTGATACTTCTGTTGTAAGAAAGTATCATATACATCTTATATATCTCAAAATACCTCTTATTTTCTGAAGTTAACATGGAAGGTAGTGAAGGGAATCTGTGACTGTGTACCATTCTACATTTTCATTGTTTAGTTGGGGTTTTTCCCCCGCAAGCTTTCTTCAGTCCTCAGTTCCCATTTGTACTCTGGTGCAACAGRTGAGTTAGAAATAGGCCCTTTTTTTGACTGCAAACATACCAGAGAAGATCTTACAACTCCTAACTTTCCCCAGCTGCTCATCATTATTTTCTTGCAGCTTGAGCTGCTTATGTTAGCAAGCCTTAGCCACAGTCACTAAGAAGGCTGGGTCAACTTCAGCAGTGATCTTGGGTAAAACAGTGGGTTTTCAGTGAAACATGTAGGCCTCACAAAAGCATCATATTCCACCTCCCAAAGGGGAGAAGATTCATGAATACTCTGAGATGTAGTGGATAGCTGCTCACCCCTAATTGTTAACTTCTCAACCAGCTCTCTGTAATTTTTA
Organism: Malurus melanocephalus; assembly: GCF_030028575.1. Classification (NCBI taxonomy): domain Eukaryota; kingdom Metazoa; phylum Chordata; class Aves; order Passeriformes; family Maluridae; genus Malurus; species Malurus melanocephalus. Next base: position 100,307 of record NW_026623312.1, read on the forward strand.
TGCTCATGTTAAACCTTTCCATATTGGTCACTGGCACTGTTGAACTTGCTGTAATTGAAGGTAGAAAGACCTGGGTAAAGGCTGTACCTGTGGTTTATATATCTGTATTTTCCACATCTTTGTCATGCTCTTCTCCTTCCTTTCTGGCTCTGTTTTCTATATACCATATTTGTTTTTGATCAGTGGAGGACAGTAGCCTTGTGTTCATTTAAATGGTGGAAAAATTACAATGAAATTTGATTAAATGACTGCTATCTTAGTGTGTGTTCACCTGCACCTCTGTCTCTACAGACAGCTCAAATTCTGACATTACAGTGGGCTGCTACTRCTGTACATAACTGAATGGCAAATATGTTAACAGACCAGGAAATACTATGATTCACATCATACACAGTGGGTTTTCATGTAGGTGCCTTGATCCTTATCTCAATGTGTGGAGCTCTAGGCTTGAAACTACTGTTATTAAAATAAACAGGAAAGCTGCAAAGCCCTGAAGATACAATAAATGCATTCTTGACTGGATACATTAGACAAAAGGGAAAGTGAATTTATTGCARTTCATTCCATTTGTATTGGAACTTTCTAGTTCAGATTCACATCTCTCTTTGGCAAGAATTAATGCACATTTTGTTTTTCCAAGAGACAATGTGACTGTAGAAGTTTGTGCATAGTTGATGTTTGCTATTCCTAAGCTCTTGTTTGGGTAAACAGAGATCTTGGTAGTCTTTATTTACTCACCTGCCCCAATGCAAAGGTCATGCAGAAAGCAGAAGAAAAAAAAAATCTGATTTCTGTTGTAGGTCAGTCAGACCTCCACAAAACTCATGCTCTGTGGTTCCCTAGCTCCATCTGTCAGTTCATGTTATCCCATTTCTTCTGCTCTTCTTTTGCCTTCAAGCTTCAAGTCTGGAGAAAGGAAGGTTATCCAGTTTGCTGTTTGCGTAGTAGATTGGTCATGTTGTACTTGTTCAGAAAGGTACAAGAAACATTGTTCTTACATAGCGAGGTGGTGTTAGCCTTGGGACTTCTTTTGATTTGGGTTTTTTTTGGTATATATAAGATACAATGAGATTGGCAATCCTGTTGTGTAGTCTGTGAGGATGTACAACAGCCTTTAGTACCTTTGTAAATAGGTAACAGTGACCAAAAAAACTTCTTTACTACTATTCTGAAATGGGCCTTTACGTGCCCATATTAAGGTTTAACACAGTTTGCAGAAATTACCTATAAGGCTTGATCAAGGAAGGATGTAATTTATATGCATAACAGATTACCAAAATTAGGAAAGATCTCATTGGATCCCTTCAATTTCTTACTCATACAATTCTGAAAACCTCCGTTGTAAGCACAAGGCTTATTTTTGAAGCCAACAGGATGGATTTTACTGAAAACGTGTACAGGTAAACAGCAGGGTGCCCATAATTGCAGACTGTTTTATACATCATTAAAAACAAAACTTTGTGTGTCATAATTTAAATACTTTGTACCTATTGGCTATTCTGCAATTCTTTAGAAAGAGGTGTTCATTGGAAGGAGCTGAATTGCCTTATCTGTGTTTTCTTCCAAATTCAAAGGCTCTACTTGGCTTTAAACCCCAGCATTCTGAGCAAGTATCCCCTACATCCTAGCGTTGGTCTTGTCTGCTCCCTTGGCTATTCACTGTGGAGATGGTGTGCTGAAAGAGGGAGAGCTGGTGCTCTGACTTGGTCCACCTGTAGGACTAAATATGGCCAGCAGGTAGGCCCATACCTAATGCTGAAAGTTAAAATTATTAGTGGAGGAATGTGAAGGAAATGTAAGTGCTGAGCTTAATTATATTTTTCTCAATTGTATACTTAAGATATAAATTTTATCTTTGGCTTAAAAGCTAAGTTATCTTCTTGGYAATAATTTTCATTAGGTGAACTTTGTGAATTTGCTGGTGGTAGGACTGTGCCTAAGAGATTTTGTAATGATACAAGGGCTGATATAATGGTAATGCAATACATTCTGCATTTTAGATGCAGCTGATTTTATATGTTACTGTTTATTGAGTTCTTTTAGCACTTACTGCATGAGTTGATGGTGTATAACATCTGAAAAGTTTATATATTTTTCTGCACAGCAAAATTAGAAGATAGGATGCTTCTTTAGATGCACACTTTATATTTCCTGCTTCTTCATGTTTGGAAGTCAAGTGTTCAGGATACAAATATATTATGTGACTGCATTAGATACAGCTTCATATTCTTTAACCCTTTACATTGGCTGGAATAAATCGATGGGCAGTTTATCTTAGAAAAATGGGTTACTTATTCTTTTGTTTTAACAACAAAGTGTTTAAAATTTGGGGGAGATGAAGGAAGGATAGGCTCCAAAGCTRGTATTTGTGTAGGAAGCAGAATGATGAGTTCATATGAAGGATTTCACCAAAATCTTATATATAATATCAAATGTGAAGAAAAGACCAAGGCTGAGAGGGTTAAGTTCTGAGTTTTTAATMATTTTATGGTAGGACCGTACTGCACTTTCTTCTCAGATTTGTGTTCCACTGCTGCTCTACTTGTAAACTCTGATGAAGAACTCTGTAGAAGGAGAATTGCAGGAATAAAAGAGGCTGTGTGGCTTGAAGTTGTGTATCCCTTGAGTCCGAGGGAAACTGTGGGGTGAGTGGGTAACCAGCAGAGGAGCAGGATATCAGTCAAAGCCTCCCTGGCAGTGGAAGAGTTCAGCAGTGACCATCCCCACCCCGAGGTACTTTCCSATGTGTGCCTCTGTTCCTTTAGAACAAGTGCCAGCTTGTGCTGTCACTGTACCTACATGTGGGGAAAGAGCCATGATGGAATGGGGAAGAGGTTTGTGTTCCAGGATAGGATTAAATCCCAAACACTTATCTTCCTGAGCTTGGTACTCTTCCAAGAAAATCAGTGAGTAAATGTCACCCTAATTCTGCATCTGCTTCCTGAGTGGTTTCTGGCCATGCAACAGATGTGCCAGTATATTTCCAGTACCTCTCATGAGCAAGTAAACACCATATTCTACTGCAATTCCATCTTTGCTACTGGATATACCCTTGGCCATCATTGTCAAAGCTCTTTGCAGGTTGTAACACTCTGTCTTGCCAACAGAGAAGGTGTGTTCACCCCAGTCAGAAGGTGTTTTGGGAAGTGTGATACATTTTTAATACTTTTAAATATTGCAGCCTTACACTAGAACAGAATTGAATGTGGTTATCAAASAGCAAACATGGCATATTTCAAAATTATTTTGACCTTGAAAAAGTTGAATAACTGATTTTTTTCATAGCCGTAGACAAACCAAAAAGGTGAACAGTATGAACTGCCAAAGTCTTAGAAAAGTGAGTGTAGCAACGCTRTATGCTTAAAGTACTTTGAGGAGAAACTTTCTTAAAGGGATTCTAGTATGGAGCTGGATAAAACTTTCACCTTGAGGTAGCAACACTTGTAACCTTGCACGAGTGCTCTCAGCTTTAGTGCTTCAGAGATCTTGAGGTCAAGTTTGCAAATCTTTTTTTGGTGAACTCTCTTCATTTTTTTCTGAGTTCAATTGGGTTTTGTGAAATACTAGTCAACCTGGCAAACCTGACATTTTCCTTTGCTGTTGTTATGAGAGGTGTGGAGACMTAAGATGTGAAATATATATACAGATTTTAAAGACTTACTGTATGTCTCTGTTACACTGATCTATCTGTACCTATTTAAAGAAAATGCTTCACTGGTAAACTTTAATGAATACGCTACTGGATAGTGACTGTCAAGTCTGAATGCAATCTTTAAATTGGGTCCCCAGGCAAGCTGAGGGTACTCTGGCATGATCAATATATGCTTTTTACATGTGCATGGTATTTCCAGTGTAAAAAGCATAGTGACTTCAAAGAAAATGTTTTTTCCTGGATTTATATGAGCTACTTATCAGGCACGGAGTGTGTTCCAGGCTTGGCTATTATTAAATTGAAGCACGATAAAAAGATTAGTCAAAATACCCTGACACTGTCAGCACTGATAACGCTCTTCTGCAGCCTCCTAATGAAAAAAAGACAAAGATTATGTAACTTATCTGCCTGATATTTTAATATTCCTTGCTAAAAAAAATCATGTTTGAAAAATGTCTTTATATGCTGAAAAATCTTAGCTCAAATATATGCTATGAAAGTACCATTAACAATGTATTGGATTGTCTAATTGCTTTTAGAGACTTTGTTTTTATTCATAGATAAAAAAGCCAGAGTTCATTCCTGGAMGATTTTTTAGAGATAAAGATTGTAATCTTTTCCCTCCTCCTCTTATAACTTGGGAAACTAAAATGTGTTTTTGTCTTTGATCAGACTTGGACATATGAGAACATGGCTCTGTGTGGGAACAATTACAAGTTTCTTCTTTTAGAAGGTATTTTTATGTGTTCCTCTGCAATCTCTGGATATGTAGTTTGTAAAGGGACATATAAAAGGTTCTGAAAGAAGAAACCTTAGATTGCAAGGTTAAGCTTTGCAAAGGCAGAAGCTTTTGTGCCTTTTTGAAACGTTTCCAAAAAAATTGTTTGGTTGCAGTGATGGAATTATAATTGTCAACGCTGAAATGTGATTCATGGTTGTGATGACAGAGAAATACAAGATCGTTACTATGCTGTGTCTTAAGTCCAAAACTGTTTCATTTCACAGACATTTTGGTGTCCTGAACCRTGTTCAGAGGTTTGGCTGAAGCTGGTGATCCCATAAAACAGCACATGTGCCTGTCTTGAAAAGTCTACCCTTTGCAGGCTCTAAACCCAGAAGTGTCATTTGCTCGCAAGGACATTATGTTATCTGACCTTCATGGACAACAGGCTGTGATAATCCTATCCCAAACTCTGCTGGTTTGCTTCCTATCTTTTGAATGACTCTGGTTTGATAATCTTTTGAACTTTGTATCCTRTCTAAATTGCACTGGTAGTTTACCYTTAAGCTGTTGCCAGGTCGAAGGTAGTAGAATCTCACTGCCTGTTAACTGAAGTCAGGACTGGTTCTGCCAATCCTCAGGTGAATCAAATGAATCTTCCTTCCTTTGCCTGATTCATGTGCCTGGCGCGGGTTCTGCGGCCATGTACAGAAACCAAAGGGGTCTTTGTTATCTGCAGAAAAGACCAGGTATCCCCATTAGAATGGTGTAGTGAGGACTATCTTGCGCTGTTTTCCATGTTTGACTTTTTTTTCTTTTTGACATTACATGTAAAATGTTTTATCTTCATGAGAAAAGTTCATTTTTCCGCCCCTTAGTCTTTTTTTCTCCTTTTTTTGCATAGCATTGTGCGGCTATTTTTTTTCAAGCTATTGATTCTATACTTGTCTGATTTGCTGACTTAGATCGTTCTTTGTGTTTAAGCTTATTTGCAGGCATACTTGCTTTTTTTTGTTAAACCCATGGTGGTCAACCTGTTCATCAGCTCATTTTTTCTTTTTATATGTTGGAATCTCGCTCCTGTAGGAACAGATGATTTTCTCCTGATGAATGGTATGGCACAGGTCACTGATCTGCCAGGTATAACTCACCTGGTGGAACCTCTGGGCCCTTGCTAAATAAGCATGCTGGTAATTTCAGTGAAATATATAAGTAAAATAAACCTCCGAGGGATAATATTTTGTCTGCTTGAGGCAAATAGATGCCTGCTCGATGTGAAGGACAAAAKCTGTTTAACAGTATTACCAATTATACTTTTCTTCTGTCTTATGAGATGGTGGATGAAAGAATGGACAGAATCTCTTTATTTGTCCTCTTCCACTAATGGATATCTTCCCTGTGGAGCACAGTAGGAGAAAAATGTATTGATTCATAACTGTCAAGTCATAATTGCATGGAGATCTATATTAATTTAGTTACTTGGGGAGAGAGAGCTGCGAAACACAAAACTTCTTTTCCATGGTTTTTAAAACTTAGAGATTGTCTCACATCTGCAGTGCTGAATACCTATGAATACCCMTAATTATCTTTCTTTGTGAAACTCCATGTGGTTGAATTTCAATACCTACCCCTTCTGGAATGGAAATAAATATGCTAATTGCTTTTCATGAAGGTAGGCTTTCTCCTTTCCTGTGAGAATTTCTTTAACTTCCTATATTTCTGCATTGTGTGTTAGGCTGAATATCTTTTTATAGCATATTTAAGCACTTTAAAATATAATAATTGATGCCAGTGAGTTATAGGCAAGTGTCATGTCTCATTCAGAATGTCACATAATCATATTCTTCAGTAATGAGATGCCATTTCCCATTTTAGAATCACCGAATGGTTGAARTTGTCAGGGACCTCTGGACCAGCTGACCCCTGGTCTAAGCCCCTGCTCAAGTGGGGGGTCTGCTAGAGCCAAGGCCCCCAGACTGTGAAAAGCTTTTGATTATCTCCAAGGATGGAGGCTCCACCACTTCCCTGAGTAACCAGTGCACAGTCACTGTYACAGGGAAAAGGAGTTTCCTGATGTTCAGGGGGAGCCTCCTCTGTTTCAGTGCATGCCCATCGYCWCTGRTGCTKTCACTGGGCACCACCGGGAAGAGCCTGGATGTATCCTTCTTGCACGCTCCCTGCAGGTGTTTGTGTACATTGCTGAGATCCTCTGAGCTTTCTCTTCTCCAGGTTGAACAGTCACAGCTTTCTCAGCCTTCCTCCTTGGGAGAGGTGCTGGGAGTCTATCCATCATCTTGGTGTCCCTTTGCTGGACTCTCCCCTGTGTGTCCATGTCTGTTTTGTACTGGGAAGYCTGGAACTGGACCCAGCACTCCAACTTGTGGCCTTACCAGTGCTGAGAAGAACAGAAGACTYACATCTCTTGATCTGCCGTAATTTGCCTAATCCAGCCTGGAATACCATCCACCTTCCTGCAGCACCAACATGTTGCTGGCTCACCTTCAGTTTTGTTTCCACCAGCCTTCATAGGACTCTTTCCCTTCAGAATCTTACCCCATGGGACTTTTTCAGAGAGAGGTCTGAGTGAAATCTACAGTTGTGATCTTGACTTTTGACCACCTCTTTCCTCTTTGGATCGTAAGTTCCACTGTCTTGTGGTTATAAGAGTGGTCAAATAATATTTCTCTAAGTGCAGGAACTGTTGTACCTTTGAAGATGATAGARGCATGGTATATGTTGGAAACAGAAAGAAACTTTTTTTAATTTTTTTGGAAACACCAAGGGAACTTTCTGTGAATGAAAAAATRCTCACTTGCAGAACATTTATTGAGTTAATTCTGTCAGAAACTTCTCTGAGAGAGAGTAGTATCCTACCATGGATAATTCCTTATAAGGAATTAGTAAGCTTCAGAAATTGCCAGTTTAAATAAACATTTAACTTAATTCTGTTGAATGGTATGATTAGAATTTRGTAGATTTTTTTATTGTACTGACTTGAAAAAAGGAGGCAAAGTACTACAAAGAATGACCCATAGTGATTTTAAAAAAGAAAAAATAGAAAGGAAAAAAACCTTTCCACTGTTTCTCTTTGTGCTCTTGCTGCTAATTTTTAGAGCAAATTACAGTGGCTTTTCATGGAAGATGTTTTCCTTCCAAGAGAACAAAGGAAGAATTTTGCAGTTTTAGTTCTTACCAGATGTTGACATTATGTATGTTCTGTCTCGTATAATGCTGCCTTCATAAGGATCCGAAAAAGCAGTACTAGAGAAGTAAATCACAGTAGGGAAGTTTAAATTTAGATTTTGTTTTTCAAATACAGTAATGTGGGAGTTTCTTGTGATAATGAGTTTGCTGTTAATCCAGAATCCAGCTCAATTTGTTCACTTAAATCAGCTTTGAAGTTAAATTTAGCTTTCAAACATCCATTCATAGTAAATTCAATGTAAAAAGAATGTGAATAATTCCTGATGTGGGTATGGATGTCCTGGTTTTTCAGTACTGCATTATACCAAGTCCCTGAAGATGACAGACTTATCTGATATATCTGTGTGTTACTGTCAGGGRCTAATGGGACACCATTTCTGAGAAGCAGGAAATTTTGCAGTGATTAAAATCCATAYACAATCTGGCTCATACACAATGTATAAACACGGTTCCCAATGGATCAAAACAAAGTTAAAAACCAGCGATTCCCTTCCCCATGAAAGGACTSTTTCTCAGCGCCACTGTTCTATCACAGTCGTGTGAACACTGGTGCTTGGCACAATCAGAATGGAAGCTCTCTACAGTGAAGCAAAAGCTGAAAACAGGAATCAGCATCCATTGGGAAAGGGGGAGGGAGAAATAGAAATACATCTAGAGGAAATACACCTCAAACTTATGATAAGTTACATGAGTTTCTTATTTGTGAGCTCTTGCCATTGCTGATTCATGACTTCAGGAGTTTGAATTCAGGGCATCATTCTGACAGTTAAGTCAGCATTCGTGTYTTAAATCTAAGAGGAGAGATTTTACTGAGAAAATGATGGATTTATGTGGTCTTTTGGAATCAGTGAAGTAATGCAGTAACATTTTKTAACAGTCCAGTTACAGTTCAGTTTTCCAGCATTTTCTAGATTTCTTTTCCCCATCAAACTGGGCAGTGTSTAAAGCTACACTGTTTATTTGTCTGAATGGGAATTGTGACCATTTGGTAGCCTTAAATCATCTATGTGACTTACCCTGGAATGGTTAAATGACTGTGCTGCCAAAATTAGTTTTTGTTCTTTATTATTAGTTTTTATTATTTATTTAGACCAAATGTACAGCCCTGTCTTTTGTACAGAAAATATAAATAGAACAATAGAACTGATAAAGTAAGCTTTGTGTTAAATTTTGAAATGTCAGTAATATGCAGTACCATTGCCATGACAGTATGCWTTGTACTTTATAGTGCATTTCATTTGAGGATCTGAAATAAGCTGTTGTTGAACTGTGCAAGAACTTACATTTCAATTTATTAATTTCAGTATGTTACCATGATTTATYGGAAATCTTATTAATCAAACTAGTAATTCAAGTGCATTTACCTGGCTTGGTCTTGCAAAGATTAATGAATGTAGCTGGGGCATGGTTATGAAATTATACTTAAATCTGTTTTTCAGAGAAACAAAGATTTTTAGAGGATTTTACTGATAGGCTGAATTAGTACAGGTTTGTTGTTGTTTTTTTTTTCTAAGAATGACAGTGTTGTAGCTTTAATGCAGATTTGGTGGCATTGCCTGAATAGATGATGTGATCTAGTAACTTTGAGAAAATAGATTTTTGCAAAAGGTGACCATGACACAGAGGATTTCTAGTCCATGATGTCTTCCCATTTATATATTTTAAGACAAATTGTTAACGTCCTTTTTCTTCTGGTCATAATAGTTGCAAGCTCAGTCAGCAGATGTTTATTGAGTTTCATAGTTTGCCTTTGGGTAGGCTTTTCTGCTTCTTTGTTTTCTGTGCCTACAGCTCATTCTCTTCTGTCCTTCCTAGAGCTTCACTAAATGCATTGTGTGTTCTCAGCTTTCATTAGCCTTTTCTTTTCGCCCTCTTGCTGTTGCTAATTTATTGTTGCTGCCCTTGATCCYTTTGCCTTTTGCCTGTGCCAGTCTACCTCTTCCCTGTCTCTGTCCTTTTATTTATGTTGCACTCCAGGACTGTGCAGGGTCCTTCGGAGTTCTCACCGATATTCTTTTGGAAGGGAAGGAGGAATCCCTCTCCTGTTTCAGYGCTGACTGTGTGAGGCTGCAAGTGCTTGCATAAAGAGCTTGATTCTCTTGGCACAAAGGCAAGCTTCTGCCCCGTGATTAATTAGCGTGATGTTGCAGCAAATGAACTGTTGCAATTAAACCAGTGTRGTAACAAAACGCAGTGAGCAGCAATGCTAAGGCTGGCACAGGCAAGGGGAGGCTGATCCCAGGTGGTGTTGTTCCAGCCAAGCCATTTTGACACAAAACCACTCCCACTCTGTACCCTTAGATATAGAATTCTTGAATATTACACAATATTTAAGTGCCTAATTATAAAAGTAATATTTCTTGAGAATTTATGGTTTAAGTTTTTGCCTTACAATTGTACTTTTTTGTTGTGGAATATTTTGTGAAGTCAAACTTCTTTACAAACTGACATTGTGAAAAGGTGTTTTCCTGAAGAACTCGTGAGTTCTGATGGGCAGGCTGAGTTCAGRCTTAGTTTTGGAGAAATGTGTCACATCACTATTTTGCAAATAGCTATCTGTTCATATTTTTTATTACTACTGATATAAGGAATAATAGATCTTACGYGGGTATCTTTACCTTTCCTTTGTGAACCCTCATGCAATCTCCTGAAATATTCTCCTCTTCAGTATTTTTTTTTCTGCTGTGGCATTTGAAAGTCTGAATGTAGTTGGTTCTGGTTATTCTGAGCTATAGTAATAGTAATTTGCAAATGTCATTTGCCTATACGTTCCCCTGCCTGAGTGCCACCACTGTTCTTCTTGCCTAAAGCCAAAGTTTTATGGCAGCTTAAAAGAGAAACCAAAGTATTTAAGCAGAGAAGAAAACATTACTGAATTCTTTCATGCTCTTCATTCCTCAAAAGACAATAAATGACTTTGAAGTTTAACTTAGTTCTGTTCCATATGATGATTTACTAACTTGTCTTTGGCATTTGAACAGAAATGATGAAAAACAATTGATCTAGACAAATTGAGACCTTTGTGACTGGAGTGAAGGTGTGGATATTTCAGCATTGCTACACTCTGTCRTGGTGCTAACCCAAGTGTTTTGCTTTAAGTGCTGCTGCATTTCATGCATAAAATTTTATATGCAGAAAGATAAAGACCTGGCAACATCCTAATTAGCAAATCTAWTAAGTGATATGCAATTTATAGTTATGTGCCAAATACATTGATTATGATTATGAACTCATTGCACTATAGTAATTTTTCAATATAAATCAAAATCTTCTTCACTTAGTAATTTTTTTAAGCCCCACAAAAAGACATTGCTTCTCATTGAGCTGAACTAAAATGAACGCTGAATTACAAAGATACTGCTGAGGACAGAGAGTACAGCTCATTGGTAGGTCATATTCCTAAAAATATTTTTTGCGAGCCTGACAGTATCTCCAAATTATTATTGAAGCATACCCAYGTAAAATTCAGTGAACACAGAAATAATACCATTATTTTTGTTTACTTTATTTTGGTGACTTTTTTTTTGTCGAAGTGATTTTAAAATGTGTAGTACTAAACCACCTGAAAGTGGCAGTTCTACAGCTCTGCTGAGAGGGTTCAGTTTGGTTTTAGTAGGTAGAATACATTTATCTAAGACTGGGTGACATGAAAGAAGTATCTAATTGATATTGTTGCTTGATAAATAGTTGCTGCCAATAAATATTGATTGTAATTCTTAGTAGTAGACTAGTGAAGATCACATAATTTTATGTTAGTTGAAGAAACTCACATTTGAGGATTTAACTAATCTTGCAGATSATCAGTGTTTACTGAGGTAGGCTGACCCATGTTCTTAGTGAGTTTTTGTATGAAAGCTGAAGTTACCAGTATGATTTCTACTTTCGTTAAAAAGCTGAGTGCAGAATTAAGGATAGCATTTTCCAAGTGTTTTGTAGCTGAATGAGAATTGGTGATTCTGTTGAGAAGTTTTTGTGTGTTTTGGACACATGAAGTTTTGAAGTTTTTTTTTTGACACATTGTTAAGGGTATTTTTTATTACATCTGAAAATACCTGTTTATGATGCAGAGAAAAAAAGTAAAAGCAGTCTGATTTTCCACTTCATTAAAGTTTTTGAAATGATTGGTGATGGGTGGATATCAAATACAGAGTAAAAAGATAATTAAATTCCTTTAGGAAAAGGAAAGTCACCCTGCTGAACACAAGTAGAAGTGCTTTCCACTTGGGTCACAAATGGCAATATAGATGATCTATTACAGAACTTTCAGCTGGGGTAGCTGCAGAACATGAGCAAAAATGCATGGGAATTTAGTATCCTTGAGTCTCCTAAAGCTTCAGTGTAGTCAATTGTTGTTTGTGGCAGRCCGCATTTGAGAATTACAGCAGGATTACTTGGACCTTTTTTAATGTGTAAGATTCTTGGCATGAATTCCAGTTGAGGTGAGGCAGAAAGCTATTAGAAACAGCGGAGATTGCTAATGGCTAATTGTTTTAAAAGGAAGAGCAGTAAGTGCATGTAGTGTATTTGTCCCAGGGCAAGAGGAAACTTGGTGATCCCTCCCTTCCCATGCTTAATTTAAGAAGAGTAAAGATATTACTCTTTTTGTGTCTGTTGGTTTACCTTTACAAAATTGTTCTGAGCAATAGTCAGTGATTTCAATGTTCTGAAAACACAAAATGCTGTGTCTACTGTATCTTACTCGCCTCTTTAAAACATCAGTGGTATTGAGAAAAATAGAGCTGTTTTTCATTTAAGTTAGAAGACGATAATCTGTAGAAAAGTATTTGCTGATGGAAAGAAAACATTGTTTGAAACATTTTTTCTTAAGCTAATTATTTGCAGAATCATGTTTTGCGAAGTGAGGCTAACACATTCTGCTTTGCAAGTATCTGTATTTAATTTTTTCCTTCTTTGCACARTTGATTGGATTCTCTAAAATCTGGCCATTTGTTTCTTATAAACTGTTGCTCAGTAATATTCTAGCTTTGTCTTCACCCTGTTGTAGTATCATTTTTGGCTCTTGGWATGTTCTATTTTAGAGCTTTATCAGATTCTCTAAAATGTTTCTCCCTCCTCCCTTTCCTCCTGGCTCTAGTTTTAAATATATGAGAAATAGAGATGTTTTGAGCAGTGCCATGCAGTTTTTCTGTTGCTGTTGTGCTGATGCATTTTTCTATACWAACAGTGTGATATTAAATATTTTTCCATGTTTTTCATCATATTTTCTTATTCCTGCAAGCCCTGCTTTCTCTGGCAATGTTCCAGAGAAAAGGATCTTGTTTCCCCAAAGTTCTACCTGAATTATGTATATAATGTAAAACCTGACAATCTCAAGGTCTGTGTCTTTATATCAATATGCTGATCTCAGTCTAAGTGTTCTAGAGAACATGCTTGAGAGTCTTGCACCCACTGTGAAAGTAGACAGAATTCATTTTTTTATAGAGGCCTCTCTTTGCTTTCTACTCATCCTGATTAGTCCTTGGTCCTAATTGAAGACTGACCACTTGACCTATTAAATTAATGGGCTCTTTTATTGTGGTAATAGTGATCATCTAAAAGCAATTACTTGGGCAGCTCTCTGATATTTTGAAAACCTTTTCTTCTAGGAATTATGGAACTGACTTAGCTATTACTGAAATTTCAGACTGAAAATTCAGACTGCCCAGTGTCCACAATAGTGTTCTGTCTGGCATGTTCTGAACAGAGCACAGGTACCAACAAAGCAAGAGAATGGCAATAAATACAGCTTATCTATGTCCTTATCTTTGCTATGTTATGTAGCTAACAACACAGGATATGGAAATTAATGTACACGAATTAATGCATCCACTTATGTCATATATTCAAAGAAGGTGGCATTGCAGGAGAGCTTTCACTCTTATCATAGATTTTAGATTTTCCATTTAAAGAATTTGCTCTTCCATAAAACCCATGTTTCCATGTTTCTCTCTGATTTAAAATAGATTGTTTGATGATAGTGTACTTTTGTAGCTTTGGCTGAGGTTCTTCGGATGACAGTCTTTAAGTCCAGGGTACATGATCTAACATCTCTCCTTGGCACTTGGTGCTCTCAAAAAGCTTGTATTAATGTCTGTTTAATCTCAAATAAATTAAGAGTTTATTTTGCATTGAAWTTTGTCCAGGTTTTTTCTGTGCCTCATGGTTACATCATGCTTTCTTGACTACAGCAAGTTCACTATCTTAATAAAACAAAGATTTAAGAGAGCTACTCTGCCTTGATGACTCATCTGCAAAGAATAAGAAAAGGGCTTGACACAAGATTAAATTATCCTTTAGTAGACAGTGATTGGTCTTGATGGAGGTGAAAACTGTGGATAAAATAAAACAAGCATGTCATACTCATTTCATAAAACTACCGTTGTATAGTCAGCATGGCTTTCAAGGGATCAGAGGTCTGTCTGTGCAAGTCATGAGGAATCATAATTTKCACAAACCACGTATTTTTGATCTTATTGACTGTATCTCTTAAGAGACACAAGTATGCAATGCAATTATTCATCAAGAGAGTTTGGGTTTATGGTATATATTTGAAGTAAACTTTTTTTAAATTGCTGGAGCTCTGTCTTGTGGACTTTGACTAAGTGCATAAATAAATGCAAATAAATGCATAAATAAATGCAAATAAATGCTTTATTTGAAGGAATTCTGGCACTCGGAAACATAGTTCTGTTAAACTTTTTTTATTTTTATGTGAGAGGAGGCTAAGAGACTCCTGTCAATTCCCTTGCCAACAGTGTGATTTCATGGCCATTCTGCTTTTTTGCTTTCAYCAAGGTGTTTTTCTTTCCAGCAGTAATAAGAAAATTAATTAGTGTAAAATAAGATTTCTGAAATGTGCGAAATGTAAAATACATTGAGTTAAGTATTTTTCCCAAACAGTAATTAATCCTGCTAGATCTGGTGTTATCACATTGTTATTACTAATATTTTTTTAATTTAAGGAATTTCTGAACTTTCTCAGCATTCTGATTATCAATTCTTTCATTATAACCTACTGCATTCACTAGTTAGCTGAAACTTCAGTTTCACATATACTCCATGAAGGATCTTGACTGCAGCTGTCTGAGAGGCTGCTCTTTGCCAGCTGTCTGCACAACCTCARTGGGCAGCTGTCATGGTTTTACTTGGTCCGATTTTTTGGTGGTGGGGGGATGGGATCAAGAAACCACAAAGATGGCTGCTGTGAGAAGTTCTAGAAACTGTCTCTTTCTTCTCCAGCAAAAGGAGCCCTACCCCCTGTGTTCCAAAGCCAATCCATCATGGCTTGAGGGTGATGGACAGGCTGATCATCAGGCSTGGGCCAATTGCACAGGTTGGTTACACCTCTGTGATGATGTATTATCTGGTATTTAAGAAGAATTCAAAACAAGATAGGGGCAGCCGCCATGTTAGTTTTAGGTTATTAGTATGTAGTTGTAGTATCATGCACTGGGAAAAACAGAGCAGGAGGGTGAGGAGATGTAAGAAAGAAATGGAGACTGAAGATCAATAAGGAGAAGACTGGATGATTGCTGTGCTTGCTGTGGTTCTTGAGCATGGAGGAAATAAGTGTCTCRGAAAGGACTGAGAGAGACCTGAATAGGAAAAGGAGAGCGACCTTGCTGTGAGGAAAAAAAACCCTGGCCTTTTGAGGACTGGACTGAACTAGAGATGCCCCTGCCTGAGAAGCTGTGTTCTGCCAGGAGGTTTGTGATATTCAGTCTTACGCTGCCAAAACAACRCAGTTTGGCCTTGAAGGACATTCTTTTCTTTTCTCCTACGAGGTAAAGAAATATTTTTCCCCGCCATCAGCAGTTACGCACTGACTGTTCTCGGAAAAAACTTCCACAGCTTGGAGCTGTAAGAACGCTTCCCCTATAATGCTCGATAACAGCTGTAATGAGTGCTTTGATCTGTGTTAGACTTTCATTCCTGCCCCCCTTTGTGTGTGGGAAAWCATGGGGGGTGGAGASGGATGGGACCTGGGAAAGAGACGTGTCCCCGGAAAGGATAACAGGTGTCTTAAAATGTCCGTTTTTTTATCTTTTTTTCTCCTTGTAAATTT